>NC_052340.1:27900565-28200565 GCF_016432855.1 Salvelinus namaycush | reverse complement strand
GCCAACATTTTAACTTTCACAGCCACTTCTTGAAGCAGCTTAGCCGATTCTGGATTTTCTTTTTCCAATTCATCCACCATGTCTGCGATAACAGTCATCCCCTCTTCCATTGCAGGTGGAATGCACGACTCAACATATAATTCAGAGGTGGAGCTCTGGTCCTCTGGAGTGGCGTGATCATCAAAAAACTTCTGGATCATGTTGACCATCTGTTCAGCGGCCTGGGTACCAGAAGCAATAGGGGAGGACCGCCCTGAAATGGTTCAGCTGATGGTCACAGAGAGGGTCGAGTTAAGCTGTTCGACCACGTCCTTGATAAGACCAATGGTCAGCTCAGGTGGGCAAGAGGACAGGATCTTATGGTCAGACAGTTGCTCCTGGACACTTTTGAAGATTCTGTCCACTGGCATTCCCAGGTGGACTTTCACTGACGTCTGGGAACTTTAAAACGAACAAGCAAAGCATGTGTTTTGTCTCTTAATACTCTGATTTAATTTTATTGGGCTTTTACAATAGGCCTATTTGAATAAAGTTATCTATGTAACCTTTCTTACTGATTACAGTAGACTACAGTTTCATTGAAAATGGATAACACAACCTGCACATCACAGACAGAACAGAGAACCAATGTAATACTACAGAGCTAAATCTCTGACCTGCATCGTTGTCGGTGCCCTGCTTCCCTGATTTCTTGCCACTACTCTTTCTTTTTGCCTAGAATAGAACAGAACAGATTCCAGATCTCTAATGATGGCAGACATGGTACAACAGGGCCTGTATATGATCTAAAATGCTAAACTGATCCAAGATCAGCACGTTTTGAAAACAGTGTGTTATTATCATAGAGATATATACTGTAGATCTCTATGGTAGGCCTGCTATCAGGTGCAGAGAGCAGCCCAGTAGACCTATGTGCTCTGTCACTCCTGCCATCTTCCCTTCCTTCACTTCTTGACCTCCTTCTTGGGCAGGGCTACCAGTTCTTCCTCAATACCCTCCTTTCCTTCCCTCTGAGGATCATCATCCTCCCTCTGTACTACCTGAAGGACAGACATTCCAATAGGTAATAATAGGTCAATGTCAGAGCAGATCCTTGCAGAGGACATCATAAATAGAGCTACAGCCATATCAGTGATTGACTATAGAGAATGGTCCATTTGTTTTGCAATATGTTCTAGCTTTTTACAATAAATACTGTATCAGCTTAGATTACTTTTATTTTTATTTTTTACTTTCCCCCAATTTATTTAGCATTTAGCCTACCCTTCATCCATTCAAGCTATTTTATATCTCGAAAAGCATGTCCTTGTTTGTGTTGGTTACATTCAAGTTGAGTTCAAGTCAAAAGTCAGGACAATATTGCAGGCAGGGATTGTAATTTGGGGCTACATGCTACGTCATGGAATGTTATAACTTTATGACATCACAAATCGTATTTTGGGGAGGAGCGCGGGAAAGGTTACTTGTCCACTCAGTAGGAATAATATTGAGAGAAATCTCCCTGTCAAACGTTTTCGATACCCCTACTCCTTCAATCGAACAATTACACTGGACACTGCCAATAATTTCATCACTCTCGACTGGTCAAAACCAATCATTGGTCAAAACACAGTAACATGTGGTCCTGCCTTTGCTATATTGTCTCTCTTGTGGGTTTATTTAGGTACGACATGTAGACCTTTAATAAGCCAAGTAGCCTTAGGTGGAACCCTAAAGCTCAGACGTTAGTCAACGTCTTCTGGGAAATGGTCACGACTTCCACCGAAGGTGGCTCCTCTCCCTGTTCGGGCGGCGCTAGCTGCCACCGATCCCTTTTCTTTTTCGTTTGGTTTTGTCTGTCTTGTGTTCACCTGTGTCTAGTTTAGGCTAATCAGTGGGGTATTTAATCTCGCCCTACCCGCTAGGTTTTGTGTGGGATTGTTTGTGTTACTGTCGTTGGCTTGGGTTGCGTTTTTCCCTGTTTAGCAGGTTTATTTTCACGGGACTGTTTTTCCTGCACGTTAGTTTAGTAGAGGAGTGTGTACCTCCGTTTTCAACTAGACTGCGTTCCTGCTTTCTAGTGGCTGCTTTTGTGGTCCTGTACCTGTTTTGTTGGTGGACCAGTAAATAAAACGCCCTTCTTGAAATTCTTGCTCTCCTGCGCCTGACTCCACACCCACCTCTCCTAGGGAGATACTGACAGAATCCCGCACCCGAAAATCATGGAGTCAGCAGGAGCGGATGTGCCCTCCCCGTCCATGGAGGAATGTGTCCTCCAGCATACCGCCATTTTACACCGTCTGGGGACGGCTATGGATCAAGTGATGGCGAGAATGGAGAGATGGGAGAGGAGCGGCCTCCCTACCCCGTCTTCAGCCACTCTCCAGCCTGCACCACCACCTTCTCCGGCGGCATCCGGACTCAGTGGGCATCGGCTCGCGCTCCCGAGGGAGTACGATGGGATGGCTGCCGGGTGCAAGGGGTTCCTGCTCCAGCTGGAGCTTTACCTGGCAACCGTTCACCCGACTCCCTCGGGAGGGGAGAGTGTCAACGTCCTGCCTTTCGGGCAAAGCCCTGGAGTGGACCAACGCGTTCTGGGAGGGTACAGACTCGGCGAGGGACCATTACCCAGAGTTCACCCGCCGCTTCCGGGCTGTGATCGACCACCCACCGGAGGGCCGAGCGGCGGGTGAACGTCTGTTTCATCTGAGGCAGGAGACGAGGAGCGCACAGGACTTCGCGCTGGAGTTTCGGACGCTGGCCGCCGGTACGGGGTGGAATGACAGGGCCCTGATGGACCACTATAGGTGCAGCCTACGGGAGGATGTCCGCAGGGAGCTAGCTTGTCGAGACACCACCCTCACTCTGGACCAACTGATAGACATGTCCATCAGGCTGGACAACTTGCTGGCTGCTCGCGGGCGTCCAGATCGGGTCCTGTTCGTTCCACCTCCCAGCACTCCCGCTCCGACACCCATGGAGTTAGGGGGTGCTGCAGCTAGGGCGTCCGGAGGAGGAGCCTCCTCCTGCACCAGTTGTGGTCGGAGAGAGCACACTGCCCGACCGGTGCTGGAGGAGCTCGTCTGGGAGTCGAGAGGGCAGGCAGAGCACTGCTCGGACACCCCAGGTGAGTCAGCACCAGGCTCACCCAGAGCTCCCTGTTGGTCATATGTATGTGTTGATTTCCTTTCCTGAGTTTTCCCCCCATTCCCAGCATAAGGCGCCAGTATATTCAGGCGCAGCGGGGAATTTTATGGACCGCGGGTTCGCGCTTAAGTTAGGGTTTCCCTTGGTTCAGATGGACCAACCCTTCCCCGTGCACGCCCTAGATAGTCGACCATTAGGGTCAGGGCTAGTCAGGGAGGCCACGGTTCCACTGGACATGTCTCTTCCTCATTGATTCTCCTGCGTTTCCAGTGGTGCTGGGGATTCCCTGTTTGGCTTATCACAATCCCAAAATTTTGTGGAAACAGGGTGCTCTAAAGGGGTGGTCAGAGGAGTGCTCAGGTAGGTGTGTGGGAGTTTCCATCGGTGCAACGACGGTGGAAAGTCCGGACCAAGTCTCCACCGTGCGCATTCCCCCTGGATATGCCGATTTGGCTATCGCTTTCTGTAAAAAGAGGGCGACCCAATTACCACCTCATCGACGAGGGGATTTTGCGATAAACCTCCAGGTAAACGCCGCACTTCCCAGGAGTCACGTGTATCCCCTGTCACAGGAGGAGAGGGTGGCTATGGAGACATATGTCACCGAATCTCTGGGACAGGGGTACATTCGGCCCTCCCGCCTCCTCGAGTTTCTTTTTTGTGAAGAAGAAGGAGGGAGGTCTGCGTCCGTGCATTGACTATAGAGGTCTAAATATCATCACAATGGGGTTCAGTTACCCGCTACCTCTCATCGCCATGGCGGTGGAGTCATTTCACGGAGCACGCTTCTTCACAAAACTGGATCTCAGGAGCGCGTATAACTTGGTGCGTATCCGGGAGGGAGATGAATGGAAGACCGCGTTTAGTACCACATCTGGCCATTATGAGGACCTCGTCATGCCGTATGGGTTGAAAAATGCTCCAGCCGTCTTCCAATCCTTTGTAGACGAGATTCTCAGGGACCTGCACGGGCAGGGTGTGGTGGTTTATATCGATGACATTCTGATCTATTCCGCCACACGCGCTGCGCATGTGTCTCTGGTGCGCAGGGTACTTGGGCGACTGTTGGAGCATGACCTGTACGTCAAGGCCGAGAAATGTGTGTTCTCCAAACAAGCCGTCTCTTTCCTGGGGTATCGCATTTCCACATCTGGGGTGGTGATGGAGTGTGACCGCATTGCGGCCGTGCGTAATTGGCCGACTCCGACCACGGTAAAGGAGGTGCAGCGGTTTTTAGGGTTTGCTAATTACTACCGGAGGTTTATCCGGGGTTTTGGGCAGGTGGATGCTCCCATTACCTCACTACTGGTGTGGTTTTTGGGCCGGTGCGTTTGCGGTGGTCGGCGGAGGCGGGCAGAGCATTTGGTTGTCTGAAGGCTTTTTTTACCGATGCTCCCGTATTGGCTCATCCGGACCCCTCTTTGGCATTCATAGTGGAGGTGGACGCGTCCGAGGCTGGTGTTGGAGCCGTGCTATCACAGCGCTCGGGCACGCCACTGAGGCTTCGCCCCTGCGCTTTCTTTTCGAGGAAGCTCAGTCCGGCGGAGCGAAACTATGATGTGGGGGACCGGGAGTTGCTGGCTGTGGTAAAGGCTCTGAAGGTGTGGAGACATTGGCTTGAGGGGGCGCAACACTCTTTTCTCATCTGGACTGACCACCGTAATCTGGAGTACATCCGGGCGGCGAGGAGACTGAATCCTCGCCAGGCAAGGTGGGCGATGTTTTTCACCAGATTTTGTTTCACCATCTCATATAGACCAGGTTCCCGTAACGCTAGGGCCGACGCACTGTCCCGTCTCTATGATACCGAGGAGCGGTTCATCGATCCCACCCCCATATTTCCGGCGGTATGGGAGGTGGACGCGGACATCGAGCGGGCGTCACGGTTAGAACCTACTCCACAACAGTGTCCAGCTGGTCGGAGGTACGTCCCGCTTGGTGTTCGCGACAGATTGATCAGGTGGGCCCACACGCTACCCTCCTCTGGTCATCCGGGGATTGATAGGATGGTGCGGGGTCTTAGGGGGGAAGTACTGGTGGCCCACCTTGTCCAAGGACGTGAGGATTTATGTCTCCTGCTGTTCGGTGTGCGCCCAGTGTAAGGCTCCTAGACACCTGCCTAGAGGGAAGTTACAGCCCCTTCCCGTTCCACAGCGGCCTTGGTCACACCTGTCGGTAGACTTCCTTACCGATCTTCCTCCGTCACAGGGGAACACCACGATCCTGGTCGTTGTGGATCGGTTTTCTAAGTCCTGCCGTCTCCTCCCTTTGCCCGGTCTCACTACGGCCCTACAGACTGCGGAGGCCTTGTTTACACACGTCTTCCGGCACTACGGGGTGCCTGAGGACATAGTTTCTGATCGGGGTCCCCAATTCACGTCTCGGGTTTGGAGGGCATTCATGGAGCATATGGGGGTCTCGATCGGCCTGACCTCGAGTTTTCACCCCGAAAGTAATTGGCAGGTGGAGAGAGTTAACCAGGATGTGTGTAGGTTTCTGCGGTCTTATTGCCAGGACCGGCCAGGAGAGTGGGCGAGGTTCGTCCCATGGGCCGAGATGGCCCAAAATTCACTCCGCCACTCCTCCACGAATCTGTCGCCGTTCCAGTGCGTGTTGGGCTATCAGCCGGTCCTGGTACCGTGGGATCAGAGCCAGACCGAGGCTCCTGTGGTGGAGGAATGGGTGTAGCGCTCAAAGGAGACCTGGAGAGCCGTCCAGGATTCCCTGAAACGGGCCGGTGGGCGGCAGAAGGAGAGCGCTGACCGCCACCGCAGTGAGGCCGCGTGTTCGCACCGGGGGACCGGGTCTGGCTCTCGACCCGAAACCTGCCCCTCCGCCTGCCCTGCCGGAAGCTGGGTCCGCGGTTTGTGGGGCCATTTAAAGTCCTGAGGAGAATAAACGAGGTGTGTTATAGGTTACAGCTCCCCCTTACTATTGAATTAACCCCTCGTTTCATGTGTCTCTCCTCAGGCCGGTGGTAGCTGGTCCACTGCATGACGTTGAGGTGCGGGAGGTCCCTCCGCCCCCCCTGGACATCGAGGGGCCCCCGGCGTACACGGTACGTTCCATCCTGGACTCTAGGCGTCGGGTGGGGGGCCTGCAGTACCTCGTGGATCGGGAGGGGTACGGCCCGGAGGAGAGGTGCTGGGTGCCGGTGGGGGACATCTTGGACTCATCTCTGCTGAGTGAGTTCCACAGCCTCCATCCGGATCGCCCTGCGCCTCGCCCTCCGGGTCGTTCTCGAGGCCGATATCGGCGTGGTGCGGGAGCCGCACGTCGGGGGGATGGGTACTGTCACGACTTCCACCGAAGGTGGCTCCTCTCCCTGTTCGGGCGGCGCTCGGCGGTCTACTAGCTGCCACCGATCCCTTTTCTTTTTCGTTTGGTTTTGTCTGTCTTGTGTTCACCTGTGTCTAGTTTAGGCTAATCAGTGGGGTATTTAATCTCGCCCTACCCGCTAGGTTTTGTGCGGGATTGTTTGTGTTACTGTCATTGGCTTGGGTTGCGTTTTTCCCTGTTAAAACTTCTCTAGGGTAGGGGGCAGCATTCGGAATTTTGGATGAAAAGCATGCCCAAATTAAACTGCCAGCTACTCATCCCCAGAAGATAAGATATGCATATTATTAGTATATTATTAGATTTGGATAGAAAACACTCTGAAGTTTCTAAAACTGTTTGAATCATGTCTGTGAGTATAACAGAACGTATTTAGCAGGCGAAACCCCGAGGACAAACCATTCAGATTTTTTTATTTTGAGGTCACTCTCTTTTCAATGGTTTTTCATTGGGAAACCAGATTTCTAAGGGGCCTGCTTGCAGTTCCTACCGCTTCCACTGGATGTCAACAGTCTTGAGAAATTGGTTGAGGTTATTTCTTTGTGTAATGAAGAAGTACGGACATCTTGAACGAGAGTCACTCGAGGTGTCCTGTTAGATAGAAGCGCGTGACCAGAAAGCGAGCTATAGTTGGTTTTAATCCTGAATTGAACACAGATCATCCCGTCTTCAATTCCATCGATTATTAACGTTAAAAAATACCTAAAGTTGTATTACAAAAGTAGTTTGACATTTTTTGGCAAAGTTTACAGGTAACCTTTGAGATATTTTGTAGTCACGTTTGAACCGGTGTTTTTCTGGATCAAACGCGCCAAATAAATGGACATTTTGGATATATATCGACGGAATTAATCGAACAAAAGGACCATTTGTGATGTTTATGGGACATATTGGAGTGCCAACAACAGAAGCTCGTCAAAGGTAAGGCATGAATTATATTTTATTTCTGCGTTTTGTGTCACGCCTGCAGGGTTGAAATATGCTTATCTCTCTTTGTTTACAATGGTGCTATCCTCAGATAATAGCATTGTTTGCTTTCGCCGAAAAGCCTATTTGAATTCTGACATGTTGGCTGGATTCACAACCAGTGTAGCTTTAATTTGGTATCTTTCATGTGTGACTTAATGAAAGTTTGATTTTTATAGTAGTTTTTATAGTAATTAATTTGAATTTGGCTCTGCATTTTCTCTGGCTTTTTGCCAAGTGAGACAGTAGCGTCCCGCCTAAACTCAGATTTTTTTATATAAATATGAACTTTACCGAACAAAGAATACATGTATTGTGTAACATGAAGTCCTATGAGTGTCATCTGATGAAGATCATCAAAGGTTAGTGATTAATTCTATCTCTATTTCTGCTTTTTTTTACTCCTCTTTGGCTGGAAAAATGGCTGTCTTTTTCTGTAACTTGGCTCATATCTTGGCTCATATCTCATATAATCGTTTGGTGTGCTTTCGGCGTAAAACCTTTTTGAAATCAGACACTTTGGCTGGATTTACAACAAGTGTATCTTTAAAATGGTGTAAAATACTTGTATGTTTGAGGAATTTAAATTATGGGATTTCTGTTGTTTTGAATTTGGCGCCCTGCAGTTTCACTGGCTGTTGATGAGGTGGGACGCTACCAGCAGGTTTATTTTCACGGGACTGTTTTTCCCGCACGTTAGGTTAGTAGAGGAGTGTGTTCCTCCGTTTTCGACTAGACTGCGTTCCTGTTTTCTAGTGGCTGCTTTTGTGGTCCTGTACCTGTTTTGTTAAATAAAACGCCCTTCTTGAAATTCTTGCTCTCCTGCGCCTGACTCCACACCCACCTCTCCTAGGGAGATACTGACAGAAATATTTGTACATAATATTAATTTCAATATCGTTCTTATTCTTTCATTTAGTCTCAATCCAAACCAACTTTCAATAAAATCCTATTATTGGCCGCCAAACCCCACCAAATAGGTTATTGTAGGCCATACAGTAGCAGGAGAAAATGAGAGCTGCAACGGGGACTCTTCCCTTGGCTCCTTCAGTGCAGAGGCGAGCGCCTGTATTGACCTGTGCCCCTGCCACTAAAGCCCAGGCCAATGGGTGGAGGCAGTAACCTACAAGGCTGACAGGCTACACCGTGTCATTTAATTAACTCACTAGAATTACCTTGTCTTTTTCATCCATTTCGATCACCTGCACATCCTTTTCACGTGAAATTAGTTTTGATTACTTTCAACTTTAATCCACTGATTTTAAGTGTTTCTGTTGCCTACGTCATCATGTGATGCTGTGAGCTAACAACAACAAAAAATATGCAGCAGGCTAGATAGACCTGGGCTGCATAACACAAAGTTATGTATTTGTTTACAGTGTAAAAAATAGCCTTGGCCTACTAGTTTACTAATCAAGTCCACACTAAAGACACACCTCTTCACACAGGCTTACTCAGATTCTCTATTATCCTAGCTTTAATCTCTGTTTAGTTAATTTTCCTGGTTAGTCTGCAATCATGTTTAGTGTTCTCACTGGTTAGTCTGTCCTTATGTTTACTGTCCATTAATATAGCCTACTTACTTATTTTAATGTTTGATTTTATATATTTTCATCCTGCAGATGAAACGTGTATGTAAAGTGACTTTGGATGTCTTGAAAAACTCTTGTTAGATCGCGTGTATTCCAATCTTCACTGTCCATGGTGCTGAATCTGACTGCCGCTAAATTAGTTTGAACACTGAAAACTTGTTTCCCCACCTTTAAAGGCCCAGTGCAGTCAAAATGATTTTATATCATACTGTACAACAGTTGATGAAACTAACACTGTAAAAGTGTTAGCTACTTCCTGATAGTTCTCGTTGAAAATACAGAGCACATTTCTCTGCCCAGGCGTGGCTGACTCATTCCGGATTTTACAACACCTGCATAGGTATTTTGCATGTCAGTTAAAGGTCCAATGCAGCCATTTCTATTTCAATATCAAATAAATTCTGGGTAACAATTAACAATTAAGTACCTTACTGTAATAGATTTCCACAAAAATTGCTTTCAGCAAAAAATATTTCTCAAGCCAAAATTTTGCTAGGACTGTCTGGGAGTGGTCTGAGTGTGGAGAGGAAAACGGAAAACTAGCTGTTATTGGCAGAAAGGTTTGGTACTCTCTTAGAAGGTGCTGTGTAGATATGGGAAACACTCTTTTCACGGCACTTCAATATATAAGTTACTTTTTCGTAGCAGGTTAGGAGAATTAACGTTACAGGTTAGGAGACTGAGGTTAAGGTTAGGAAAAGGGTTAAAACCTCCACGGGATTGGTGTCCCCCCCGCGGGACGGTTGAGCTAATATAGGCTAATATGATTAGCATGAGGTTGTAAGTAACAAAAAAAATCCCAGGACATAGACATGTCTTATATGGGAAGAAAGCTTAAATTCTTGTTAATCTAACTGCACTGTCCAATTTACAGTAGCTATTACAGTGAAAGAATACCATGCTATTGTTTGAGGAAAGTGCACATTTATGAACTTGAAAATGTATTAATCAACGAATTAGGCACATTTGGGTCTTGATACAACATTTTGAACATATATGCAATGGTTCATTGGATCAGTCTAAAACTTTTCACATGCAATCTAGTGGCCAAAATCTAAATTGCGCCTGGGCTGGAATAATACATTATGGCCTTTCTCTTGCATTTCAAAGATGATGATACAACAACAAAAAAACTCGTTTTTTTCATTGTATTATCTTTTACCATATCTAATGTGTTATATTCTCCAACATTAATTTCACATTTCCACAAACTTCAAAGTGTTTCCTTTCAAATGGAATCAAGAATATGCATATCCTTGCTTCAGGTCTTGAGCTACAGGCAGTTAGATTTGTCATTTTAGGCGAAAATTTAAAAAAAGGGTCTGATCCTCACAGATATGTGCACTACATACTCAGAAAAACAGATATTTACATTTTAGAATGTATTTCATCAAGAAAGTACATTATACAAGTCTTTTTTAATCTTACTCTTAATTACAAATGATTTATTTGGCTGTGGTTCATTTGATTTTCAGCACAACCCTGTTAGATAAATTAAAGTATTATAGTGACCTCTTGTGGTCAGATTTCAAACTCACAACTAAACTCATTCAAATGCAGGTTTTCCATACACTGTCTTATCAAACAGTGCAACATTTGACTGTTGAAATTACATTCTTCTAAAATTCTTACACTTCTGGATGAGAAATACAAGTCACTGTTCCAATACTGTTTGATTCTGCCGTTTTTGAAATACTATGGGCAAATATGAGAGCATTTGAGATCGGGACACCAACTATAAACATTTCAGTTAATAAAAACCCTTGGATAATTTCAACATTAATTACTAAAGATCTATACACATACATACCATGCAAATATCAATAAAAAGAGGCACACATGCTACAAATAGTTAGTGACTACCCACCAGTCAATCAGATTAGATTATTCTGAAAAAGAATAATGTTATAAGAGACAAAGTCCCTTTAGACAACATAAATGACTGTCTGCACACAGGTCAAAACTACTCTGCCAGCTATATATTTCAACAATTAAAAGGAATTATTGAAAAGTATCCTTCAAACATTGTTAGAATGTGAAAACGTGTCATGTTTTATGAAACAGGTGTGTTTGTATTGAAGAACCCTGAGATTGTGTACAGTAGGACTTATGTGTGAACAGACTGAAGATAATGACTGTAAACTGAATGAAAACAATTTCCCAGCAAAATGTTTTACTTTTCTCTTTCTTTTGAAACTCAGGAACAGTTTGAATGTTCTTTATGTAATTTTAGGCTATGGTATGGATGATAACGCTGAATCTTTCTTTCTGAATCAGGAGTATACTCTCATTCTCCAAATGCCCAATCTGAGCAACCTATGCTATAAACTCTGTCTTTCCCATTGTTGTTTCAAAAGTGGAAAATGCTACATCTGAGAATCACACAGAATGGGCCTTTCACAGCCAAGACTTCTTAGTCCGTTCCATCTTGGCCATGTTGGCCAGTTTAACCTTAACCCGGTCCCTCTCTTCCGGAGTCCTCTTGGAGGTGCACTCCACAGTAGAATCGGTCTCAAAGGAGATGGCTGGGGCATGAGTGAGCAGGTGGCCCCCAGCCTTCTCCTGGGCCATGGGAGTGGGAGTCTCCAGGACCACCCTGCCCCTCAGAGAGTGTTTGAGCTGCAGCAGCAGAGGGTTGTGGTGGTCGTACAGCCCCACAGGGTTCCTCTCAGGGCGGAAGCAGGTGGAGCAAGCGGAGCACAGTACGCGGAAGATGTAGACCCAGCCCAGAAAGTGCAGCTCTGCGATGTTGAGCACAAAGCAGCCCACGCTAATGCTGAACATGAAGTTGAGAAAGATGGTCTTCTCAGTGGCACGTGACACGAAGCAGTCTGTGCGGGTGGGGCAGGGGTATGTCTCGCAGCGGTACAGTTGAGGCACCTCGAAGCCAAACAGGTAGTACTGCCCCACCAGGAAGGTGATCTCCATGACGGAGCGCAGCAGCACGTGCAGGATGTAGATGAGCAGCACCTGGCTGGAGAGCTGACTGGGATCCTCCCCCAACTCCCCATAGTCCTCCTCCAGCAGGCTCTGCTCCACCCCCTCCGCTTCCTGACCAACCCACTCCTCCCTGTACCCAGGGCAGTAGGTGGGCATACCAGTCTCCATGTTCTCCAGCCCTTCCCTTCCCAGCTGCCCAAAGAACTTCTTGGAGGTCCGCTCAGCCATCACCTGCCCCTTCTGGATCTCCAGCTTCTCGTCCTTGGCGATCTTGTGCAGGACGTAAACGATGTAGAAGATGGACGGCGTGGAGACCAAGACGATCTGGAAGACCCAGAAGCGCAGGTGTGAGACGGGGGCGAAGGTGTCGTAGCAGACGTTGTTGCAGCCGGGCTGCAGGGTGTTGCAGGTGAACTTGGACTGCTCATCGCTGTACACCGCGTCCCCCACCAGGGTCACCAGCAGGATGCGGAAGATCAGCAGCATGGTCAGCCAGATCTTGCCGATCACTGTGGAGTGGTTCTGCACCTCGGACAGGAAGCGTCCGAGAATGGACCAGTCTCCCATGGTTTAACCTGGGGGAGGGGTGTGGAGGTTTTTGAAGGGACAAGTGTGTGAATCAGAACCTCTCAGTGCACTGCTACCTAAAACAGTAGAGTCCGAATGATTTTGACACCCACATGCTTTTCTTTCAAAAACAAGGACATTTCTAAGTGACCCCAAACTTTTGAACGGTAGTGTATGCAAAGGAACATTTTCTACTGTTTTGCAAACAGTGAGAGAAAATGACTTCTTATCTGGTCTAAGATGGTTGAATAAATAATTTTACAAAGAATGTCACTCATTATCTCATAACTTCTCAAACAGCTGTTGATACACAATAATGCTAGAGTATGCCCATATCAGTGAGGGGGATACAATGCAAAGGAAATTGTAACAGCAGAAAAGGTTTTTACTCCTTGCCCTTTATCATAACAATTGAAAACACAAACAGGGAAGAACATTCCTAACAAAATAGTTAAAAATCCACTCACCTCTGGATAGTTTGTCTCTTTCCAATGCAAATCTGTAAAAAATGCTTTGCCATGCAGTCCGCATTGACTATAATTAATATGAGTTCTGTTTAATGGATGATATGAACGGTGTTGAGCCTGGTATGGGAAAATAGGCTGACCAGACATATTCAGCCACTCTATCTGAAACTCTCTTTGTACTGTGGGGATACAAAGGCAGCCAATGTACAGTTTAACAAAGATTTTAAAATACAATGGGAGGCACCTTTTCTGAACAGCCGGGAATAGTCAAACAGTAACAGCAGGGAACAAACTGGAAAAGGAAAACAATGCCAGTTTATGCAAAGGTTCTGCTCTTCGCCAGTTTAAAAAATACAATTTAGAGAAATGGAAGATTGAACATTTCTCACTTTTCCAGATTATGCTCAGTCAATCTTTGAAGGAAATGTGATGACAAATTAGAGGAATCATCCAGCAGTTTTAGGCTTATATTCACCAGTTATGACCACAGCATTTCTCTTTCTGTAGACCTCTAGTCTTAGTGCTTTGCCCCATCCACTTATAGACCTAACACAGAGATAAAATCTCACAATACATAATGTTCACTAAAAGTGTCTTCCAGGAACTGTAGGTACCAAACAGGACTGTGGTATCATTTCTAATGGTATACTGAAAACACTATAAGTAGCTTGCATCAATGACGTATGGATCCAATCAAAGTCTACAGACGAAACACACAGAACAGGTTGTATCTCCATTAAAATAAGTATTTTAAGAGTCTATCCATCCACTTGAATGTCCATCATGGGATCCAATGTAAAGACCAAGCCTCAGTATCCTCTGCAGCATCTGTTTCTCTGCTTCATCATGATGTAGTCCATCCACTGTGGCTCTGTAACGGAGGACATGAGGACCATTCCCCTGCAGTTGGCGAGGGCAGGAATTCAATTGTTACTTTGTGTGGTTGGGCTGAAAGGCTGGATTAGGTCTTGTCCGTGTGTCATACAGTGCATTCGGAAAGTATTCAGACCCCTTGACTTTTTCCACATTTTGTTACGTTACAGCCTTATTCTAAAATGAATTAAATTATTTATTTTCTCATCAATCTACACACAATACCCATAATGACAAAGCCAGAACAGGTTTTTAGAATTTTTTACAAATGTATTAAAAATTTCAAACAGAAATAGTATTCAGACCCTTTGCTATGAGAATCGAAATTGATCTCAGGTGCCTCCTGTTTCCATTGATCATCCTGAGATGTTTCTACAACTTGATTGGAGTCCACCTGTGGTAAATTCAATTGATTGGACATTATTTGGAAAGGCACGCACTTGTCTATATAAGGTCCAACTGTTGACAGTGCATGTCAGAGCAAAAGCCAAGCCATGAGGTCGAAGGAATTGTCCGTAGAGCTCCAAGACAGGATTGTGTTGAGGCACAGACCTGGGGAAGGGTACCAAAACATTTCTGCAGCATTGAAGGTCCCCAAGAACACAGTGGCCATCATTCTCAAATGGAAGAAGTTTGGAACCACCAAGACTCTTCCTAGAGCTGGCCACCCGGCCAAACTGAGCAAATGGGGAAGAAGGGCCTTGGTCAGGGAGGTGACAAAGAACCCGATGGTCACTTTGACAGAGCTCCAGAGTTCCCCTGTGGAGATAGGAGAACCTTCCAGAAGGACAACCATCTCTGCAGCACTCCACAAATCAGGCCTTTATGGTAATGGCCAGACAGAAGCCACTCCTCATTAAAAGGCACATGAAAGCCCGCTTGGAGTTTGCCAAAAGGCACCTAAAGACTCTCAGACCATGAGAAACAAGATTCTCCGGTCTGACGAAACCAAGATTGAACTCTTTGGCCTGAATGCCTAGCGTCACGTCTGGAGGAACCCTGGCACCACCATGGGGATGTTTTTATTTTTTTTTACTTTTATTTAACCAGTTAAAACCAATTGAGGTTAAAAACCTCTTTTGCGAAGGCGACCTGGCAAGAAGGCAAAACAACAGAGAAATAGCAGTGTGTCCATAAAATATTACAGAAAAATACAAATTACACACAAAAGACAAAGTGTCACAAGTTACAGGTACAATTGAAGATTAGAAACAATTGCGGTTATCACAAACAGTGTTGTCAATCAGAGTCTTAAAAACAGGCAAGGACACTAACTCCCCTAACTTTAAAATCTTTTGAAGCATGTTCGAGGATGAAGGGGCATTATGGGAAAAAGATTGTTTCCCCATCTCAGTTCTATCCTTAGGAACAGACAAGGACATCAGCGACTGTGAACGAAGACTGAATTGACTGACTGATCTGGTCAGTAAAGAACAGAGATACAAAGGGAGGGACTGGGAGACTAGTCAGGATCGAGAGAAAGATGATTGGAGAGATCAGAGAGATCCTTGATGAAAACCTGCTCCAGAATGCTCAGGACCTCAGACTGGGGCGAAGGTTCACCTTCCAACAGTACAACCACCCTTAGCACACAGCCAAGACAACGCAGGAGTGACTTTGGGACAAGTCCCTGAATGTTCTTGAATGGGCCAGCCAGAGCCCGGACTTGAATCCGATCGAACATCTCTGGAGAGACCTGAAAACAGCTGTGCAGCAACGCTCCACATCCGATCTGACAGAGCTTAAGAGGATCTGCAGAGAAGAATGGGAGAAACTCCCCAAATACAGGTGTACCAAGCTTGTAGCTTCATACCCAAGAAGACTTATTAAGGCTGTAATTGCTGCCAAAGGTGCTTCAACAAAGTACTGAGTAAAAGGTCTGAATACTTATGTAAATGTGATATTTTAAATTTGCTAACATTTCTTAAAACCTGATTTTGCTTTGTCATTTTGGGGTATTGTGTATAGATTGAAAATAACAATTTAATCAATTTTAGAATAAGGCTGTAACGTAACAAAATGTGAAAAAAGTCAAGGGGCCTGAATTCTTTCCGAATGCACTGTATGTAAACACTACAGGGCAGCCAGTGCTAGTGGGCCAAATATGATCAATAATTGTTGATCTAAATGAGAATATTGAGGAAGCATTTGGCTTTCTGAAAAACACCAATCTAAGCATTGTCATGCCTAGAGGTGTAGATCATTGATAATTAATAAACCCTTTATAGGACCTATATACTGTAGATGCTTCAGAAATAATTTATAAGCAAATGTCTCGGAAGATAAAGTGTTGCACTATTGACTAGACAGCACATGTGCCGACTGTAATGTTATGATCATGTACCACTTCAGTTTAAGTATGTATAGATCAGTTTAAGTATGTATAGTATACTATGGGTGATGGATTTCTTTGAAGGGCCAATACAGCCGTTTTTATCTCAATATCAAACCCTTTCTGGGTAAGAAATAAGTACCTTACTGTGATTGTTTTAAATGAAAATGGTCAATAAGAAATTAAAATAGCTTCTTTGCAAAAAGCAAATGCTCAAGCAAAGATTTTGCTAGGACTGTCTGGGAGTAGTCTGAGTGGGGAGGGGTAAATTAGCTGTTGTTGGCAGAGGTTTGGAACTATCTTTGTTATTGGTCTATTAACTAATTAAGTGCCAGGTGATGTCACCATGCAGGCCAAAACTCTATCCCAACAAAACAGGCTGAAATTTCAGACGGTCTTTTCAGCCAGCTCTTACACTAAAAGGGCATTATCATAATTTCACAACCACATTTATTTGTACCTTTATTTAACTAGGTAAGTCAGTTTAAGAACAAATTATTATTTTCAATGATGGCCTAGGAACAGTGGGTTAACTGCTGCATAACCAAATCATTGAATGGGTGTCAATCACTGTGTGTGGAAATCTGTTTGGGTTTTCTGTGAACTATTGAGTGTGTGCATTGATTTCTAATCGTATATTCAGTGGGAAGTGATACATTTACCTTTTACGACATTCCTGTTTAGGGTTGGAATCTTCCCAATTCTCTTTTTTTCCTGAGAGCAACATATGGCAGCAACCAAATGCAATCTGGGAAAGAAATCTAAGTTTTATTGTTTCACTGATTTAATTTGAAGTGACTGCTGTGGTTAAGTGATTATTATATACGTCTATGTAAGTGATTCATCATCACAATATTACAGTTCATAGAGCAAGGCCATGGTGGTTATCAGATAATGGACGATGAAGGTAGGTTCTGAGCACATTTGTAAATTAATTAATGTTATGCATATGTTGCATCCTAATTGTGTTATGCAAGCATTTGTGTCTGGAGGTCAATATTTTGCAATCCAAGCAAATCTTGAAAGGATTTCTTAAAATTTTATTTGAAGGGGTTGACAAATAGTAGCTAAACTGTATAGAAACAACATGTTGCTTTTCCCCTAGTGTTTGTGTTGTAACATAATGTAATGATAAATACAGGCACAATCAGTAACCATAATTGACGATGGCATATTGAAAATGTACTTTTATGCCATCTCTGGAAGGCGCTCTAACGGACTAGTTAAGCACGACAAATGGGGGAACACGTTCCATGTCGAACATATTTTATTGTTGATTGACGCGCCACATCATATACCATTCAATCGTTTCCCAATACATACGTATTAGAAACACATTTGACAGCCACCATATTTTTAATACAAGCCAATTTACAATATGTTAATTTCTGAGAAATCTCTAACGTCCCATAAACGTCCACTAGAAATGGTTCAGCCCGGAGGGTTACCGGAAGTTGTAGCAGCTGCCATGTTTAGCTGCTTTGTTGTAGATTCCGTCTAGGTTTCCTGCAGATTTTAAGTGTTGCAATGGAACCGAGCTGGAGTACATTTTTATTCCAGGTAAGTGTCATCAGAGTGGTAAATTTGATTAACTACATCTAAATGTTACTAGATGTCTAATGCACCGTTGCTAATGGTGATTTTAAACGTGGATTTCTAGTAAAACTATTCAAGCAAAACAATGGTAGCGTTAGCTAGTTAGCTAATATTGGCTAGCCTATGAGCAATCCGCTGAAAGAGCTAACGTTAGCTCGCTAGCTCACTACATCAATCCCAGACTTCCAGCTGTGAGGTATATGGATGACGCTCGAGAGAGAGAGAGAGAGAGAGAGAGAGAGAGAGAGAGAGAGAGAGGGGAGGGGGGCGATCTGGGTGCCCCCCCCCCAGTTTTTTGTAGATTGTTGGTGTTAATACATACTTTAATCAAAATCCGCTAATGCATGTTTATTATAAATACCGGATAAATTGGAATGGGCCCCATTTAGCTAAATAGAAAAACTAAGCAAGCTAGCAAGTGATCATGGCCGCGCGTTGGTTAGTTAGGATGCTAGCCAGCTAGTTGTAGTTAGCCTCAAAGAACGAGAACAATCCACATCCAGCGGCGAGCCATGCTAGCTAGCGAGTAAATGTGGCATGAAAACAGTTTTTTTTAAAAAAATTTTGCAGTCAGTGATTTTGTTGACACATTTTGATAGGATTTGAATGATGTTCTGCTTTCAGCAAATCGCACTCGTATACATGCTGGGCACGAGGAGGGAATACCCCGCACTTCCGATTCTAAAATTTCCCCCCTTTTCCTCGTCCCAAAATATGTAACCGCGGGTTGGAGAAAGAATTCAAACTATGCAGTAATCTGCAGCCAAGATGCTAGCTAATTCTTGCACTACTGATCATTTGTAACCCCTCTGCCCTATGTCTGAGATTTCTATTAGGCAGCTTGCGGAGGATATTCGCGTCCTTAGTTGTCTGCCTTTGGTGCGATTTAAATTGCAAATCCAGGAATAGGGATGGTATTTGCCATTTACCATTTTATTAAGTACCTATATCCATCCAATCTATACATATTCAGAATTCCTGGACATGGTTACAGCATTTTTAGCAATGCACAACTTGCACCTTAATCAGTTGCAAAAATGCTTTTCCTACCCTCTGGCACGAGGTGAAAAGTTGTCTATGTAAAAACCTATCCTCTTGTTGCACTATGTTCATGCAGAGGAGTTGTAGTATTTACTAATGTGTGCTTGTAACAAGACATTAAACATCTGATAAAAACTTGTACACATATTTTGCCGATGTTATTGCAGGTGCAGCGAAATGCTTGTGTTTCTAGCTCCAACAGTACCTAACAATATACACAAATACCCCTGAATTAAGAAATATCAGGACGAGTTATGTCAGTGTGGAATATATGTATATGATGGACAGTATATGAGTAGAAAATATGTGTACAGCAATAGTTATATAGGAGGAGCCCTGACTAGAATACAGTAGATTATTTTTTATTTAACTAGGCAAGTCAGTTAAGAACAAATTCTTATTTACAGTGATGGCCTATTCAGGGGCAGAAGGACAGCTTGTTACCTTGGGGATTTGATCCAGCAACCTTTTGGTTACTGGCCCAACGCTCTAACCACTAGGCTACCTGCCGCTAATATACATATGAAGTGGGTAAAACAGCATGTAAACATTTATTAAAGTCACCCGTGTTCAATGACTATACATAGGGTAGCAGTCCCCCCAAAAATAAAGTGCCTTTGGAGGAAGAAAACATGAAAGCAGTCAACTTGCCAGATACACTAAATTCATTGATTGTATACATTACATAACCATTGGGAATTAAACCACCAACAGTCACGTGTGTCAGCTAGATCTTGAAAATGGTTCTCTTTCCATCACACCTGGGGGGAATTGCATTTTAAGAATCCAGAATATGTATGCCTAGACATTTGAAACATCCTCTTTTATGTTTATTTTCCTGGAATGTGGATCATTAGCTTAAGGGGAACAGGCTATTTCTCCTAGTGGACATGTATGTAACTTTTACTGTCCAATCTATCTGGCAACCTAAGATGCATTACAAAATGCAGTGTCAGTTAAATTATTAGATGAATTGGACCTTTTTGAAGACCCTTATTCACAACATCTCAAATGGCCTACTGCGTAGTGTCCCAATCCCAGGTCAAATGTGAACACCAGTGTTGAAAATGTATGTCCTCAAACCACTTGCCAGTTGTTTTTTTTCTTCCCTACTCCGCCTAATCATATTGTAGCCGTAGTGGTAGGCCTAGTTCTGTTCCCTCAGCGCTGGAGAGGTGCAGCTACTGCCAGTTAATTGGCGTGAGCCGAGGACCCTTGATAATGGTTTTATTTTGTTGCTAACAAGGTACAAATACCTGAAGCTGGTGTGATGGAGCAGTGGAGGAAAATGGAAACTAAGTAGTTGTTATTTGGAGGCTCCATTTGATTCGCTGGATTGGATAAAGCATCTAATGAGGCTGTGCGTCACTTGTTACTGTTCTGTAAGCGTCGGAAGTTATGCTTGGTGCGGGGGGGGGGGGGGGGGGGGGGTTGTCAAGCTATGCAGTTCTCAATAATAGTGTTCTCGTAATCCTCCTGAATCAGATGAAGATGACTCATTTCTTGTCTCACTATTTTAGGACAAACCTACATTTTAGGATTCCCCTAAGACAATACGTAATAGGGTTTTGTTTTACTGTTAATGTTAACATTTTATTAACAAGCCCAGTATTTTCCTTTTCTTTTGTATTAGTCTTCTGTAGGTCCCATGGTTCCAGGGAATCCACGTAGGGACTACTACACAGGGATCAGAGTAAGTTCATGTCCTCCACAGTAAAATCCCTGTAACCTGTGAACATTTTTTTTTTCTGCACATGACACGACCCCAACCAAGCCCTCAAAACATAGGTAGAACAAAGTATGTAGTCAAGGTCTTAGTCCTGGTTTCAGGGTTAACACTCAGATCTTGTTGCTTCCCTCATGCAGGTTGGTGCCTGAGTATGTTTATCAAGTTTTGTGAGAACACAAGCAATACCAATATATTTGAACTATTACTGTTTCTGGGATCATAAAATAAATTAGGCACTTCTTGTCTGAGCAAATGGCAAGCTGTGTTCTTGGGGGCCTTGTCTGATATCTAAACAGATTAGCATTGTGGTCAATGAGATACTTCTCCATCATTGTAAAGCCCCGCCCCACATCTCTGACTGAATTAACAGAACAGGCTGCTTTTATGTTTTTTTTGTTTTGTTTTCCACGCCCCCACTCCGTTTCAACACTATTTATCTGGGAATGACCTCAGCCTTCAGAGCGGATTTGTATCAAAATCATCAGAGCAGCGTGAAGGCACAGCGGGCTTCAGCTCCCTATGCGTCTGAGTCTGAGAGCCTTGCTGTCTCAGACACACACACACAGCTAGAAGAAATGCTAATGGTGGTAAGAATTCCAGTCTGGATCCAACTACAGTGCAGACGGAGGATAAAAAGGGGACTCGACACCCTGTGACTTCACCCTCTTTTTCCCCCATTCCCCAAAGCACGCCAGCTGAACAGAATCCCCAAATCAGGCAGGACTGGTGTCACAAAGGCCCCCCTGAGGGTCGTAAGTGCATCACTGCTTGGATTTGTGTCCTCTACGGCTCCACAAAAGAGCATAAAGAAAAAGGAACACAATTTGGGATTTTTCCCGACTCCCCCAGCTCAGACCCCATCCCTTGCCTGCCTGGCTGACCGTATTGGGATGCTTGGCTGAACCTGAAAGCCCAGGGGTCAGCTCTTTAACCCTGCCCTATGGTGATTACGGAAAATAACAAGGTCGTTTCAATCGTGGTGTCTTTGGTTTGCCCGTTGTAAGGTTGCTGGGTACAATGTAAAACTCTATTCACGCACCAACCAAAAATATTCATAAACCCCCCCGCCCCCCCACCCATTCTTTGGGGGCTGCCGTGACCAATTGGACAATGCCAGCAGCTGCAGATGTCCTCTGTACACTGCTCTATTAGCTACCAGTGTTGGGTAATTGTTTTGCAATCTTGTCAGTTTTCATTACACTGCTACATGTTTTTCAACCACTGCAAAACAATAGACAATCAGCAACATTTTGGGTAGTGTATGATTATTAGTAGGTGATTATTGAAACATTTCCTGATTTAGTGTTTAAAGGAAATATTTAAATGTTGTAATGTTTTATTTACGTATGGTTGATGGTTGTAGTAGGTTATATAAGCCAGTGGGATGAATGTGATTCGGGGGTGTGTAATTAGTTTGAGAGTTTGACGCCTCAACCAGCCTGCACCCACAGCACCACATAAAGGTGGTGTGAAATTGCTCCAAAAGGGATATTTATAGCAGATGTAACATGCTGCTTATACAACACGTACTGAGACACAACACAAGTTTCATTTCAAATAATTAGCATTAGTAGGTTCTGTTATCGCCATTCAAAGCGGCACTGAATAGTAAAGGGTCTGCTCGTCATTGCAGATGGATACCGTGTTCAGGAGGCATGACATTGGAGGAAATGTTGAAGTAGATGAGAAACTACCTGAACTTGTCCAATTGGTCAAAGCAACCATTCTGGACAGTATGTACACTCCCCAAATCAAATAAATGATGGCGCCAGAGGGGATTTCTGCTGTTTTATGGGCTCTTAACCAACCATGCTATGTATAAATTAAAAAAAAAAAAAAATGGTAACTTATTTTGTACATAATGTTGCTGCTACTCTGTCTTAAGACCAAAAAGAGCTTTTGGAAATCAGAACAGCTATTACTCACCTTAAACTTGACTAAGAATTTCTCTTTAATGGGTCGGACAAGAGGGATTTACTCCAGACACCCGAACAGGCCCTCATCCCCGTCATTCGCAGGAGAAAGACTGAAGAGGTATTGCGGAAAGAGATCAGGGTGCCTTGTAAGAATCCGCCGACGAGTGGCTAGTCTGCCCTTGCTATCCGTACTGTTGGCCAACGTACAATCGCTGGATAATAAATTGGATGAACTAAAAGCACGTATATCCTACCAACGGGACATTAACTGTAATATCTTATGTTTCACTTAGTCGTGGCTGAACGACATGAATACAACAGCTGGTGCACGATATCTAAGGAAGTCTCGAGCATTTGCTCGCCTGAGGTAGAGTATCTCATAATAAACTGTAGTTTCATCTATATTCTTCGTAGCTGTCTACAAACCACCACAGACCGATGCTGGCACTAAGACCACATTCAATGAGCTGTATTCCGCCATAAGCAAACAGGAAAACCCTCATCCAGAGGTGGTGCTCCTAGTGGCTGGGGACTTTAATGCAGGGGAACTTAAGTCCGTTTTATCTCATTTCAGCACGTTAAATGTGCAACCAGAGGGAAAGAACTCTAGACCACCTTTACTCCACACACAGAGATGAGTACAAAGCTTTCCCTCGCCCTCCATTTGGCAAATCTGACCATAATTATATCCTCCTGACTCCTGCTTACAAGCAAAAATTAAAGCAGAAAGCACCAGTGACTTGGTCAATAAAAAAGTGGTCAGATGAAGCAGATGCTAAGCTACAGGACTGTTTTGCTAGCACAGACTGCAATATGTTCCAGGATTCTTCCGATGGTATTGAGGAGTACACCACATCAGTCACTGGCTTCATCAGTAAGTGCATCGACAATGTCGTCCCCACAGTGACTGTACGTACATACCCCAACCAGAAGCCATGGATGACAGGCGACATCCACACTGAGCTAAAAGGTAGATCTGCCGCTTTCAAGGAGCAGGACTCTAACCCAGAAGCTTATAAAGAATCCCGCTATGCCCTCCGACGAACCATCAAGCGGGCAAAGCATCAATACAGGACTAAGATCTAATCGTACTACACCGGCTCCGACGTTCGTCGGATGTGGCAGGGATTGCAAACTATTACAGACTACAAAGTGAAGCACAGCTGAGAGCTGCCCAGTGACACGAGCCTACCAGATGACCTAAACTACTTCTATGTTTGCTTCAAGGCAAGTAACACTGAAACATTCATGAGAGCATCAGCTATTCCGGACGACTGTGTGATCACGCTCCCCGTAGCCGATGTGAGTAAGACCTTTAAACAGGTCAACATTCACAAGGCCGCAGGGCCAGACGGATTACCAGGACGTGTACTCCGAGCATGCGCTGACCAACTGGCAAATGTCTTCACTGACATTTTCAACCTCTCCCTGTCTGAGTCTGTAATACCAACATGTTTAAAGCAGACCACCATAGTCCCTGTGCCCAAGAATTCTAAGGTAACCTGCCTGAATTACCTGTAGCACTCGGGTCTGTAGCCATGAAGTGCTTTGAAAGGCTGGTCATGGCTCACATCAACACCATTATCCCAGAAACCCTAGACCCACTCCAATTTGCATACCGCCCCAACAGATCCACAGATGATGCAATCTTCATTGCACTCCACACTGCCTTTCCCACCTGGACAAAAGGAATACCAATGTGAGAATGCTATTCATTGACTACAGCTCAGCGTTCAATACCATAGTGACCTCCAAGCTCATTACTAAGCTAAATATCTCCCTACAACTGGATCCTGGACTTCCTGATAGGCCTCCCCCAGGTGGTAAGGGTAGGTAACAACACCTCAGCCACTCAGATCCTGAACACGGGGGCCCCTCGGGGGTGCGGGCTCTGTCCCCTCCTGTACTCCCTGTTCACTCATGACTGCACGGCCCGGCACGACTCCAACACCATCATTAAGTTTTCTGATGACACAACAGTGGTAGGCCTGATCACCAACAACGACGAGACGGCTTATAGGGAAGAGGTCAGATGCCAGGACAACAACCTCTCTCAACATGGTCAAGACTAAGGATATCATTGTGGACTACAGGAATAGGAGAACCAAGCACGCCCCCATTCTCATCGACAGGGCTGTAGTGGAGCAGGTTGAGAGCTTCAAGGTCCTTGGTGTCCACATCACCAACAGCCAACATGGTCCAAGCACACCAAGACAGTCGAAGAGGGCATGACAAAACCAAATCCAGCGATTGTAAATTTGCCAAAAGATTTGGCATGGGTCCCCAGATCCTCAAAAGGTTCTACAGCTGCACCATCGAGAGCATTCAGACTGGTGGCATTACTGCCTGGTATGGCAACTGAGGTTGAAGGCCGAACAAGGCCCTACAGAGGGTAGTGCGTACGGCCCAGTACATCACTGGGGCCAAGCTTCCTGCCATCCAGGACCTCTGTACCAGGCGGTGTCAGGAAGGGCCTAAACATTGTCAAAGACTCCAGCCACCCTAGTCCATAGACTGTTCTCTCTGCTACCGCACGGCAAGCGGTACTGGAGCACCTTGTCTAGGTCCAAGAGGCTTCTTAACCGCTTCTACCCCCAAGCCATAAGACTACTGAACAGCTAATCAAATGACCCACAGTGATGCCGAAACATTGGTATTTTACCCAATAAATTCCTGGGAGTGTGTGTGTGTGCGCAACCATTTTTTTCTATTTTAGTTTGTTCTCTGTTAGTCAGCACTACATTATTTAATGTTCTCTGTTAGTCAGCACTACATTATTTAATGTTCTCTGTTAGTCAGCACTACATTATTTAATGTTCTCTGTTAGTCAGCACTACATTATTTAATGTTCTCTGTTAGTCAGCACTACATTATTTAATGTTCTCTGTTAGTCAGCACTACATTATTTAATGTTCTCTGTTAGTCAGCACTACATTATTTAATGTTCTCTGTTAGTCAGCACTACATTATTTAATGTTCTCTGTTAGTCAGCACTACATTATTTAATGTTCTCTGTTAGTCAGCACTACATTATTTAATGTTCTCTGTTAGTCAGCACTACATTAGTTTGTTCTCTGTTAGTCAGCACTACATTATTTAATGTTCTCTGGGGGTGCTCCAGCTAATGCTTTTTATTAGGTATAGTTAGCTAACACACAGGTTGTCCCGTGCTAGATGCTGTACCAGTAGAGGAGGAAAAAAAGATCAGCTTACATGCAACAGATTTAGATTATTGAGTGGCAGGGAGCTGTGTGTGTGTGTCTAGACAGACTGTTATTTGTGTATCTTTGATGGATTCGTTTGAGCAGATCTCGAGTTGAATATTTTGGGTGTGCAATGCTAGATTTAGTCTTCATAGTTTAAAAAAATAAAACTTGATGTGGTGAAAAGGTCAAGAGGCGTAAATCTACAAAGTGAAACAAACCTGTCGATTCTATGTATGTAGTTGGTCAGGTGTACTGTATATTGTTCTTGTCATTCTGGCACGACATAACTGACTACATCACCCACTGAGCTCAAATCTCAGAGTTTAAATCCTCTCCTGTGTCTTATTAGTTATATGGCACCTTGAACAGCTGCCTCATAACCCTCTTCTCTCCTCCTAACCCTCTTCTCCCCTCCTAACCCTCTTCTCCCCTCCTAACCCTCTTCTCCCCTCCTAACCCTCTTCTCACACCACATTCATCAGGGCTGCACTTGTGTTTTTTCTGAGAGGCTCAGATGCCCTGGCTGGAAATGGCTCCCTTTCTATTTCTGGTAAATTAATGGATGTCCCTCTTTTTAAAGCCTGTCCTTCCTCTTAGAACGCAGCATTCATGCTGACAGGGCTGGGGTTGTAGTAGTAGTAACTTGGCTGCCTGAATGGCACAGGGGAAGACTTGGAATAATTTTTATTTTTGTGGGGGGCTCCCGAGTGGCGCAGCTGTCTAAGGCACTGCATCTCAGTGCTAGAGGCGTCACTACAGACACCCTGGTTCGATTCCAGGCTGTATCACACCTGGCCGTGATTGGGAGTCCCATAGGGCGGTGCACAATTAGCCCAGCGTTGTCGGGGGTTTGGCCGGTGTAGGAAGTCAATTGTAAATAAGAATTTGTTTTTAACTGACTTGCCTAGTTAAATGAATAATGGCATAAATTGAGCAACCTCTTTTTGAGCCTCAAACCTCAACGTCACCCACAAGGCTACCCTTAGATATCACCAGAAAAGCTTTTGAGTAGTATAGCTTCGTTCATGAAATTCATCAACAACATCTGTAAATGGAAGCTGACAACCAAATTGACTCTTCAAATAAGAAAAGTGAATCAAATTGTCATACTCTGCTCAATTCTTTGAAAAATTAGAAGTTTTGTTTTACTGTCATCCTTATCTTGGAAACAGCGGTAGTTCTGCTGACAAGGCAGTCCGTTTCAACTCTCTGGAGCAGTCAGAAACAGGTCTCTCTCACTTTCTCTCTCTGCTACATGCAGCTGTAGTAGCTTTGAGGGTGTGACTGACTGACACTGTAGACTGTGTACTGATGTGCTTCTGCATGGCTGTCTTTGTGTTGTCCTTCCAGCAGGCCAATGAAGCCCTGCATCACCAGCACCAGGTGGCCCAGAACAGCTTGCTGCCTCTCCTCCAGTCAGGAGGACCAGAACCTGTGGACCAGAAACCTGTGATGCCCATCCTCTTGGACCAGAAGCCCCCGGTCAGCGTCGCAGAGCTCCTCAAGGACAATGTGGCCAGTGGGACGGGGGGAGGCGGAGGAGGAGGCGGTGGTCCCGTTGTTGTGGTGAAGAAAGAGCCCAAGTCCAAAACACCGTTCATCTGCGGCTACTGCAACAAGGCCTTCCGGGACAGTTACCATCTCAGACGGCACGAGTCCTGCCACACGGGCGTCAAGATGGTGTCTCGTCCCAAGAAGACACAGACGGCGCCCACCATGGTGCCCATGATCTCCACAGTGCCACAGCGCGAGAACAGCGGCGGCCAGCCCTCTTACATCTCCACCATCGCTGGCATCCTCACCACGGCAACCACCTCGGCCTCCACGGGCTCCAGCATCATGTCTCCCACCATGGTGCCCCAGCAGCACCAGCACCAACAGCAGCACCATCATCATCAGCAGCAGAGCCAGCCCAAGAAGCCTGCCAAGCCAGTGAAGAAGAACCACGGCTGTGAGATGTGTGGCAAGGCCTTCCGTGACGTCTACCACCTGAACCGTCACAAGCTGTCCCACTCAGACGAGAAGCCCTTTGAGTGCCCCATCTGCCAGCAGCGCTTCAAGAGAAAGGACCGCATGACCTACCACGTGCGCTCACACGACGGGGGCGTTCACAAACCTTACATCTGCTCTGTCTGTGGGAAGGGCTTCTCCAGGTGCGTGGTGCAGTTCAACTTACTCAAGTTTCCCTTTAGTCCACTTAAAAAATGTTTATTGTCCATAGTACATGTTGAACTGTAATTGTTAATAATGCATTCTAAGAAAGAGTTTGTGTAAGGTTCTTTGGAATTTCACATATTTCTTACCGTTGTCTCTTTTTCACTGCTTCCATTTTAATGGGCCCCAAATATATTTTCTGATTGTGGGGAAAAAGCAAGAGGGCCATATTAGAACTTTTCAAATGTCGTCTTAATTCAGAATCGGAAACGTTTATGTAGAAGAAGCCTAACTGACAGGCATAAAGGACTACAAGAGGGCAGATAGTATCCAACAGGTGCAGCCTCATAAAACAATGTCAAATGTAGCCCTAGATTAATATGAGGATGATACAAGTCCATGGCAGGCTTGGTTGGGTAAAAACATTCCACTTGAAATTGATATTCAGTGGTCAGTAGCCTCATAATTTAAAGGTGTGATGAATTTTGGAAATCCTCATGTGTTGGAATGTAATTGAATTGGACTGGTTAATCAGTCTCAATCGATAGAAATTTAGGAACATTGCTTTGCATACTAGTATGTTTCCACAATGATGCTTTAATGCACATAGCCAAAAGGTGTTATGTACAATTTCCACTTTGAATGAAATTCCTCAATCAAAGAACAAGGTGGAGTATAATTTGAATGCCTAAAATCACATACCAGAATGCCTATTTATATGGTAACCCTATGAGACAATGTCCTTAATTGTTGTTCTGGACCACATCTTGTTTGTGTGTAGCTTTTATGAAGCTTGGCCATGATTACCGATGCCCCACGCAGCTTCTGTTCAGACCATAGTACTGGCTCATGACATGCAAGCAGTGCCCCACCATGTATATAAACAGTATCTGGACCTTTGCGTGCGTCACATAGTAGTCCCTCGTGTCCCCCCTCTCAGGGATATCGGCAGGGGACAGGGAGAATGCTGCAGGGGCCAGACAGCACCAGAAGAGATGGGTCTCCAGTGTCACTCCTGCAGCTCCCAAGGCCAATGGTAGTGTTCTGACTCACTGACTGGTCTGATTTCTAATCATTGATTTAGCTCCTCCCCTTTTGTTCTTTCCAATATTGGAGAGTATTTTGTTATTTCCCCCCCAACCTAACCCTTTCAGACATCATTAAGTTGTCAGTGAACGGTGAAGTTCTTGAGCTAAATTATTAGCAACTAGCGAAGTGAAGGATATTGTATCATAACCATATGACTTGGCGCAAAGTAACACATTTTACTCTTATGCGGCTAGAGGTGCATTTTCATGCTTGGCAGTCCTGAAAGAGGCTATTCCCCTCTTCTTTAACGAAGGAGTGTTGTGTTGGAGGGGAGATATGAGCTTTTTAGCTCCACTGCACTCCTGAGGAGATGGGATTGGACTCCTGTTCGCCATCACGAAAAGCCTGCTAGTGTGAAACCACCTCCTTAGAGACATTTTCAAGCCACACTCTCCTCCTTTGTTGGAGGGGAATTCTCTGGCTGCGTTTGTCCAATAGCTACATTTCACTAGTGCGGCTTAGTGAGGGCAGAGGAGGGGAACTGAGCGACAGATGGATGGCTGTGGTTGCCAGATAATTGTCTTCTCCAGGGTATACTGTAGAACAGATGATTTTTTGTTGTTGTGATGTTGTAGAATAGAGTTCTAGTTCGATTTTGAAAAGTTCTAGTTGGATTTTGGTGTGGCTCAACTGAATAACTCTCTGGTCTTGTTGCAAGAACATCAATTATTACTTTGGGGGAAGGAATGCATTTTGGAGGGGTGTAGTAGTGGATTGATGCTCTAATAGCCTGTGGCCCATGGGTCAGATATGGATGCCATGAGACTAACATTAATTTAATAAATAAAACATCCACAGTAAATTTAACATAATTGAACTATTATGGTATAACTGTGGGTTCACAGAGAATTTGTAATTTGCCTGCAATCTTTGTTGGCCCATTTTGTTAATTGAATCACGTGTCAACACAGTAGCCCCAGCTACTGTCAGTGTATGGCGTTATTGATTAAACTGTACCAGTGTTTTAGCTATTATACCAGGTTTTAAAATGCATGTGTTCTTCTGTGTCCTCTCCTCCTGCAGGCCTGACCATCTAAGCTGTCATGTGAAGCATGTTCATTCCTCAGAGAGACCCTTCAAATGCCAAGTAACGGTAAGGAGCCAGGCATCCTCCTCCGGGATGCCACCTTCCCTGTTTATGGTCACTTTCCTGTTCCGCACATTCACTCCTGGTTTGTTGGATTAAGGATGAGATTATTACGCTAACTCCCAATTGTAAAATATGTCATCTCTCCTGAGTCTTCAAGTTGCAGACATGTCTGCAGTGTACACACACACAAACTAATTCAGTGAATTTTAACATTTTTGTTTATTTATTTAACTAGGTAAGTCAGTTAAGAACAAATTCTTATTTACAATGACCGCCAAACCCGGACCATGCTGGGCCAATTGTGCGCCACCTTGTGGGACTCCCAATCACGGCCGGTTGTGATACAGCCTGATACAGATTGTATCTCATCTGATATCCCCGTCATTGTCCCTGTATACCACCCCAGGCCTGCACCTCTGCTTTCGCCACCAAAGACCGCCTGCGCTCCCACATGATCCGACATGAGGGCAAGGTGACCTGCAACATCTGTGGCAAGATGCTGAGCGCTGCCTACATTACCAGCCACCTCAAGACCCACGGCCAGGCCAGCTTCAACAACCCCTGTAATAAAGGTACGCCAGGCAGCCTCCCACTCTCCTCCTCCACTCCCTCCATCCTTCCCACTCTCCCCTCAGCCACACCTAGCCTGGGGTGCTCCAGACCTAGGTATTGAATCTTATATTTGTTTTCTTAAAAAATACTTTAGGTACTTATTCTGTCCCTATCTTTATGCTGAAAGCACCCCATGCATTGTCGTTCTGTGGTGTCCTGTACATCATAGGCAGGCACAAAGCATGTTGTCAGGGGTGTATTCATTCTGCCGATTCTGTTGCTAAACGTTTCTTAAATGGAAGCAAATGGAATGAAACGAAGGGGGGCCTACCTGAATTTGTCCAGTAGATACTCTTGTTTTGATACGAGAGTTTCTTCAGAATCATGACATGGAGTGGAGAGTGACCCATGGCTGTATGTATTTTATTCCAATATATTTGGGTCAGGATAAAGAATGATTAGGAATAGGCCAACTTTATATTAGCCATTTTCATGGACATTCATATCCTTCAGTGCAGCACCACAACAAATTGACTTTGAGATTCAAATGTACTGCACAACAGTCCACAACTGACAAGGACTGTGTTACCACTCATTCAGGGATTCATATCATAATGTCAGTTTGCTGGGGCCAACCCACAGCCCTGTCTGGTTTACCAGTTGTTTACATGTGTGGTGGGGATGACAAGTATCTCTGCTGAAAGAAATGGATAGCGTGTAGCAAGAAATCTGGTAGGAGACGGTCTAAATTTAAAGGGCTTTGGACGTTCAATTCATTTGACGCTCATAGCAAACTAGTGCAGCAATACAAGTCATTCAAATGCGATATGCGAGTCGACCAAAGAAAACACTTAATATCCTCTTAAGTGTTGATGGGTCTGTATGCTGTTTTCAGACTCTGTGGGTATCTTGTTTGTCAGCTGTTGAAATGGAGGTTTATGACATCTGCTCTCTTGTTGGTTTTTTTCAAACCTCCACTGACTTATGGGTGTTGAAGTCCAGTTTGGAAGAATAAGATCACTCTGATTAATTTTTCATAGGATTGATCACTTTTTAAAATGGCACGGGCAAAATCTATTGTTCAGCAGACCCTAATCATTTTACCCAATAAAATGGATATGCATACATTATACAACTATCTATTTCTGTCCTCACCAGCTACGACGTGCATTAAACATTTTAGTACTTGGTAGAAGGCCAAATGATTAGCCCTTCGTGTATCTAACCCAATGACCTGTGTCCCCCTATGCCCTTCTGGCACGCAGAACCAAGTGATGCCCTGTCCCAATCAGTCCTGTCAATCAATGTAACCCCTATCTGTCTGTATCTCTGAATAGGGCTAAGTGACTGGCAGTGGAACCACCACTCAGGGCTACGAAAAGGTAATCTAGTAGCTAAAGCCGAAACCCATCCCAATCCCAACCCCTCCAAATTTGTAGCTGTATACTTACTTATGCATTGAAGTGGCCCATTTTCCACTACAGATCTGTCTTCTAGCCTAGCGTGTGTAGTTCTAGTTGTTTTACAACCAAGTCGTTGCAGATGCTTCTGTGTTATGGTATCAGGGTTTTATTTCATTAAGCAGGATCAATAAGTTAGCTAGCCAAATGACTTTGATCAACCTTAAATTACAACTCGGAAGGTTTAAGTGGAATATGGGTTGTTTACAGCATTGAGTTAATTATACCATACCATTTCAAGTTGACTATAGTATGAAAAAAAGTGTTTCTGAATATTAGCTGAAAGTTAGCTGGCTAGCACATTGATCCTGCTTTTTGAATTGCCCCCTCAGGTGAGTTGACGGTAGGAGAGATCTTAAATAACTCGTTCCAAGTCCTTATGGACATCTCTCGTTTTCAAGGTAGGTTCATAAGAATCCTACCATTTGTTTTATCATGTCTAATCATTTTAATGTGTGTGTTGACCGTTGCAGTGACTCAAACCTCGGCCCCTCTAACCCTGTGGAGCTTGGGGCTATCATAAATGGTTTGTAATGAACGATCACCCAGCTCATTCTGTCTTTCTTTCGCTCCTTCCCTCCCTCGTCTTTCCTCAGACTCTAACAACGTGCACAACTCCGGCTCGGTGACGCCCGTCACCAACTCTGCCGCCATCACCTCGGCCATGAACCGTGGCAACGCCAGCAACCCGGTAACCATCGCCGCCCAGATGAACATCACCACCAGCACGGTCAACATCACCTCTCCAATCAACCTGCAGCACCCAGTGACCATCACTGGGCCCATGAATATAGCCCACCCTGTGGCCATCACCTCTGGGATGCCCATGAATATAACCGGGCCGCTTAACATCGCCATGCGGCCCATGGATAGCATGCCTTTTCTCTCCCAGGTCCTGCCTTCCTCCCCTCCCTGGTAGTAACCCCTTCCCTGGCCCCTGGTTAGCATCTCTTTATCAACCCCTCCCACCTCTCTCCTTCTACCCCCAAACCACCACCTCCTCCCTTACTTTAGCAGACCTTCCTCCTTACCAGGAGTACTATAGATGATCTTGTAGTAGAGCAGAGGTGTAGTATGGTGGGCTAGCTGGACGCTGTACCCGTCTGTCTGTCCGTCTGGCTGCAGTGGGAGCAGCTGTGAATGCAGCATGATGAGAGGTGGACTGGCCAGCCCCTGTAGATGCTGGTGCATTTTATTACCTTTTAACTGCCGGTAGGAGAACAGTCCTGGAAATCATGTGAAGTCTCGGAAGGAGGAATGGAGCTTTGGAATGATGCTCCAAGTGGATGCCTGACGTAAACAAACAACGAGTTATGCCTCGCCTCTTGCGTCAGAACATACCTGCACATTTGGCATTGGAATGAAACTGTAACAAATGTATTGCTGGTATTAATGTTTTTAAATGCTCTCTTACAGAGCAGATAGTTTTTATATTAGTTTTCCTTTTGTTATTATTATTATAGCCTGCTAATCAGTATTTAATAGTTGTATGCTTTGTAAGGAGTTAAGTACAGCAAAAGGGACAAAGGCTACCATTTTGCAGGATGGTGATTTTTCTGGAGAGAAAAATATCAAAGGCTCAACAGTTCAATCTTAGGTCAATGCCTTTGACTGTATAAGGTGAGCTCTCCCAGGTCCTGATGCCATCAATGGAAAATGGTCACATTCTCACTGCTGGTTACTGTAAACCTATACATGGTGTTTGTTAGTTTTGTTTTTGGAATAGTTGTCAGGTGTATTTTTAGATGACTTGATAAAGTAGCCGGAGGACATTACAGTGGTAATGTTACAGGAACACAAGGAGGAAATGTCTCGCACTGAAAGCATATCCCCGAGTTATTGTCCTGAAAACAGCAGTATTATTAAGAATCAAAATGAGTAGTGTTGGCTGTGAGCCTCGTTAATGTAGAGGCTATCAGAGCCACCTAGTGGCGCAGTAGACACTATGCTGAAAAAACAGTCCCAAAGTTCACCTTTTAAAACTTTTTGTGAAAATAGTTATGTTGGGAGAGGTTTTGGTAGGGCCATTTAATCCCCCTCTCTTTTTTAGTTTTTTATTGCAGGTTTAGGATCTTATAAGTATGAACTTCTACTCAGGAACTGTGCTGAGAGTAGCCCAGTCTTTTGATGAGAGTAAAAGGATCAATTTAAGGTCAACACGCAACCTTTGTTGACCTTATACCCATTCTTTGTAAATATTACAACAATTATTTTATTTTGTCTTTGCCTTTCAAAAAATTTAATAAAAGTAGATATCCTTCAACACAGGTCAGGGCTGTAATTACTTTATCAATGTCAATATGACTGTCCATTGGACTACTTTTCCATAGTTTACTTCCCAGGTTAGTTTAAAGTTTTCTGTCTCCTGAGGTCCTTTTATTATATTACTGTAGAACCAAAACTGCCAGCTGGGGCCCATGATGCCCGGAAAGAGAATGGAAGCAGAGATGAGAGGCTGTGTCAACTACATGTGTTCTAGAATGGTCAAAGATTATGGGTCAGGGGTCACAGGGCTGCTGCCTTCTCCAGCCCAGTGCCTACTGGCGTTGCCTAGGCCTACGTTCAGTACACAGGCCTCTCAACTGGCAGGAACTCTTTGAAACACGTGTAGCCGGCACGGCACCGATGTGAGCCATTGCCCCAAAATCAGGCTGTATGTCAAACTCGTGGACGTTCTTCAGAGACTTCTGCCCTCGTCAGTGGCATCGCCTTCCCTGTGTCTCTGTCTTGGGAAAGGCAAGATGTATGAGGCCTTTGCTAGTATTGCATGCATGCCAACACAGTGCCCCAAGAGAATTACTCTAATCTGGTATGGAGTTGTGGTCTTGTTGGCATTGGATTCCCTTTCCATCGATCTCGCATCGATGTTGCATGTGGACGTCTGAGCTCGTCCAAGTTTGGGTTGAGTAAAAAAAATAGTCATTAGACTTGACAACTTTTTAAAAGAAAACACTAAAAACAGAATAGTTTTGAAGTACGTGTTTGTTTGTCATTTGGCCTTCCGCAGTGGCCGTAACTAGTGTGTCTGAACTGCTTTACAACAAGACTATTTCACACCTCTGCTTCCTCTTCTAGATGTGATGGACATAGACTTCGACAACACTAGTGCCCAAAGCCTGTTTTAGCATGGGCAGCGCCATTGAGGACTTTTTGAAGAAGTCAACTGGGTGGGACTTCCTATAGGGTTAAGGAAGGATCAAATTCTATCCAGGTCATCAGGTGGGATCAACCAATGAATTATACTCATGAGGAAACATTCCATAACTGCAGGTGGCAGTAAATCGCCTACCTTGGCTTAATACATGTTCTAACAACACACTCCAGGTGGCAGTATGCACCCTTTTAGTTTGTTTGCCAACTCATAGAAGTAGAAGAAGGTGTACTATTTCAGAATTCAATGGCGCTGCCTCTGCTCTCACAGATGCCATAATGTCTATGGTGATGGACTTGTTTTGTGAAGGAAGCCTTAACTGTTCAGATGGCTAAGAGCTAGACAGCCCCCTCAACCAAATTGATATGTTGTCATTTTTGAGGGCGGGGAGTATGGTTTACATTGAATTAAGTGTTTTGTAAGCAACATTCTAAACCGTTATAAACATTTTGAAAACATGTTCTGTAATAATGTTTTTAATAAAGGGCCATTACTCTTATGCACCATCAGTTTCTTTTTAACCAAATGCTTTTAATTTGTTTACGATGACACTACATTTTTTAAACGCAATGATGGTTTTGGGCTTAACTTTGATTTTTGGAAGAGTTAAGTTAGTCTGATCTTTCTCAATTTTCTTTATGATTTGGAAGTTCTTGGAGCCCTGTGAAGGCTGATGAATGTATATCTTTGTACAAAACCATTTAGTTCAGAGGACATGTTAGTTATGATAGACACATGCAAGGAAAAAAAAAAAAAACATTTTTATAAATCTTTTTGTATTAGAACATTAACAACGGTAATTTTGTATATACGAAGACTAGGCTTTCTAATTAGCATAAAGGTAAACATTCCTATTTTTTTTTTTTTTTTTTTTTTATACATATGTGTCAAGAATAATTGTAAACATATGCGCAATGTTTTTATGTGCCTTTTATTTGGGTTGTCTAAATAAAAGAACTATAAAACATGATTGTGGACCGTCCATGCTGAGTCTCAGTGTAGGGAGGACAGAGTTAACATTTGGCTCACCCAACACCTCCTAAAAGGTATCCTTTCTTTCTCTCATCCCCCCATTCCCACCCCTCAGGTGTCTACACTGCCAGGCTCACAGTTGGCGTGCTATTGGAGTATGGTGTAATGATAAGTGCCTCTGTGACTCTGCGTATTGAGAGGATTTGGGGTGTATTGTGCCAAACCATGCTGTGTGTGGGTGTTTTTTTTTCTTTTCACTCATTTAAATTTTTATCAATTAAACTTGGAAATTTGGATGGGGTGTCTCAGTTTGTTTTGTTTGTGTGAACTGCACACAGTATTCTATTCTATTTTTTTTTCTCACATCATCTTTTTGCGGCCCAGACTTTAGCTCCTACTGTTAGTGTCAATGTAATCTGGTTCAGTGCACATTAGCCTGGGGATGAGGTTCGTGTCAGTGTGGATCCAAGTAATTTAAAAGGCAAAGATGCATGACTGAATAGGATGGAGTGGGGACTTTACACACACACACACACACTGGACAGTTTATTAGATACACCTGTTCACGAAAATGGTTCGCTCCGATAGTGAGTTCATGGTCACTGCAGGCAGGCATTGAGACATTCAGTTTCGATTGAACGTTAGGTCACTTGTTTTAACCATTCTAAGTGACTGAGTGTGGTATGATCGTCGGTGCCAGGCAAAGCGGATCCAGCATCTCAGAAATTGCCGCCCTCCTGGGCTTTCCAAGCTCGACAGGTTCTAGGGTTTACTCGAAAAGTGTGCGAAAAACATTGTCAGCAGCAGTCCTGTGGGCGAAAACAGCTCATTGATGAGGTGGAAGGAGAATGGCAAGAATTGTGCAAGCCAACAGTCAAGCCACAAACAGACCTATAACGGCACAGTGGTGTGCAGACAGCATCTTGGAACGCACAACTCATTGATCTTTGTCACGGATGGGCTATTGAAGCAGAAGACACACCGGGTTCCACTCCTATCAGCTAAAAACAAGAAGTTTCTCCAGTGGGCACGCGATCACCAACATTGGACAATTGAGTCGAAAAATATTGCCTGGTCCGACGAATCCCGGTTCCTGTTGCATCATGCTGATGGCAGAGGCAGGATTTGGTGTAAGCAGCATGAGTCCATGCTGTACCGACCAGGTACTAGATGGGTGTAACTAATAAACTGTCCGGTGAGTGTACATTTGCAGTCTCACTTCACTCCGCCACCAGCACCACCACACATACATTGTGTTGTGGCCCTGGCATGTGGCAGCATAATGGATCCATTCATTACCATTCAAGTCACAAGAAATGCATCACATCATTTGTCACTTCTCATTCAGAAACACATTTACACTTGACAGTTAACCCCAAATATTGCCAGGAGAACGCTACCTGCCTGAATGCCTAGTGGCAACTGTAAAGTTTGGTGGAGGAAGAATATTCTGTTTCCAACATTGTGGCAACAGTTTGGGGAAGGCCCTTTCCTGTTTCAGCATGACAATGCCCAGTGTTCAGAGCGAGGTCCATACAGGAATAGTTTGTCGATACCAGTGTGGAAGAACTTGACTAGCCTGCACAGAGCCCTGACCTCAACCCCATCGAACACCTTTGGGATGAATTAGAATTCCGACTGCGAGCCAGGCCTAATCGCCCATCAGTGCCCGACCTCACTAATGCTCTTGTGGCTGAATGGAAGCAAGTCCCAGCAGCGATGTTCCAACATCTAGTGGGAAAGCCTTCCCAGAAGTATGGAGGCTGTTATATCAGCAAAGGTAGGACCAACTCCATATTAATGCCCATGATTTTTGAATGAGATGTTCAACGAGACTTTTGGTAATGTGTTCTATGTTTGAGTTGCTTTTGAAAGCAAAATTCGAATTGAAAATATTGTCATTTTTCAATTCGATTTTCATAATAGCAAGCTAGGACTGATGGTTTGGGTTGCTAAACTAGCAAGTATGTGTGTTTGGTTACCAAGGGAACCACTGTCGCTATCTTGTAAATTTGCTAGCTACATTATTGGTATCACCAAAGGGATTAATTGGGTCAGTCTCATATGTTGCTTACCTAAAAAAGGACAATATAGGAGGGTATCTGAAGGAAAAGGTAGTCCTATGTGTTTTTTCTCTACAAAAAGTGCAGTACATTTCTGTCATTACGTCTTCAAACATACATGCTTTCAACTGGAGGCTAAGCACACGTGTACATTCTGCTCGTGCGCCTCTATAACATAAATAAACTACCCTCTCTCTCCTCACTACTGTATTTCTCCCATTTGTCCGCTAGGAAGCTGTGTTGTTCTTTGTTTCTGGGACAATATGATGCAGGCTCTGTGCCTCCGACCGGCAGACATTGTTTTCATAGCTCTGGTTTACTACTATCAGCCAACACAGGCACAGTTTTGTGGAGATCCCTCTGTTGCAATAATTCGGACTTTCAAAACACGGTCACTGAAGAGAGTCATCCACAATCTGTTTGGCAATAAAAAATAACATTGACAGAAGAAATCACCGTCGTAGTTCCCCTTCGGAAACCATTTGTCTGCTTTTCAATGAGTAAGTAACATTAGCTACATTTGACTGTTTTCCAGCTAGCTAGCAAGTAAACGCTAACCAAATGTGCATTTTTTTTTACTAGCTAACTGATTTAAAACACAACGAAGTAACGTTTTAAGTGTTCACAATTTACTAAGATTATGGATAGCTAAAGGACACTGGGTAAAGTGAACCTTGATGGATTGTCTGTTTTCTATGGTGGAATTGGGAGTCAGCGAGGCCCTTCTGAACAGCAGCGTCCCAGGATTGCACAGTTGTCACAGAACAAGAGTTGACGTTAGTTATAAAAATATATTGTTGTGTCCCAAGTAGCTAACGTTACCGTTAGCTAGCTAACTAGTGAACAGATGTTTGCTTGCCTTAAACTATAGTATAAGCAAATGTGATAGTATTTATCTAAAAAGTATTTCCGCTAGCTAATTCCCTTAACGCAATCCACAAAACTAACATTAGTTAGCTAAATCAGTGAATGCAAGCTAACGTTAGCTGTCTTCGTAAGCAGTAAATGTCAAATAATGTTTTAATATCGTAAACTCAAATCCTAAACAAACAGCATATAAAGGTATCAGCCAAAATAAAGGTAACACTTGAGTAAATTGGGGATAAAACGCATAATGAAAGCAGGTGCTTCAACACAGGTGTGATTCCTGAGTTAATTAAGCAATTAACATCCCATCATGCTTAGGGTCATGTATGAAAATGCCCAGTTGCCCATTATTTTGTCTACCATGGCTAGAAGAAGAGATCAAATTGTATTGGTCACGTATACATATTTAGCAAATGTTATTGTGGGTGTAGATCTGTGACTTTGAAAGAGGGGTCTCAAAGGACATAAGGGGTTTACGGTCACCAGATCTTAACTTACTTACTGGAGATTCTGGAGCTGCATCTGAGAGAGTTTTCCACCACCATCAACAAAATACAAAATTATGGAATTTCTTGTGGAAGAATGGCGTTGAATCCAGACACTTGTAGAATATATGCCAAGGCTCACTGAAGCTGTTCTGATGGCTCGTGGTGGCCCGACGCCCTATCAATACACTTTATGTTGATGTTTCTTTTATTTTGACAGGTACCTGTAGTTGACAGGAATTTGTTCATAAAGCGATCAAGAAACACATGCCTGATTTTTAGTCAGCGACACGAACAAAGACAGCTGCCAGAGCAATGGTGTGATGGTTCACCGTTAATAAAGCCACACTGTAAATATTTATTTACCATCAATAAGATGCAGATCCTTACATTATCTCGCACAGTATATTATTAAAGTTCACATGTGCCAACAAAGCTTTCACAATAAAATGGCAAGTAAGGCTAGTATACCTATTATTATGAAAGAATAGTGGATATTTATCATGTGTGTCCAAAATGTGTTCTGTCTGTCTTTCCTAAACTGTGCCAGCTACTTCTAAACAGTGCAACATTATTGATTGTGTTCATAAGATGTTCAAGCATGTCTGTGTCAAGGATGATAACATTTTCATGTAACACAGACTGCTCTGATATGTCCAAAGTGTCACGGCTGCTTTGATGCCACTCTGTCTATAGTCTGAACTGATGTTGAATCCATAAATATTCCTCTTCGTGCTCTAGAAATTCTTTACAGTTCCAAGGATTTCAAGGTTTCAAAATATTCCGGGTCAAGAGTTTGTTCTCACCTTGGGCTCCTGGTCTTTGGTTGACTCCTTTCCATAGAACAGCTTCAGACGACAGCCCATGAATTGCCCGGTGAGGCTGAACAGAACTCACCACCATGTTTCCAGATGAGTGTCAGAAGCGCTAATCGTTCATTAGAAATGTTTTGGACTGCTGCCCATGGTTTGAGAGATCACAGAGATGGTATTCTGAAGGTTTGCACTGCAGTTGGCCTCTCTATCTCTCCTCTCATTATGACTCAGAGCGTGCCAAAGTAACTTCTTGTTTTGGTTATCATTTTCCCACATCTTTTGAAAAAGTGCAAGTTAGCAATACATTGAAGCCAATCGCGTGGTTGGTCGATGGATCCACAATGTCAAATTAGACTATGTTCTGTAATAGGCCTACTTTATGTAAAGTGTTACCTGTGTAGCAGTGTTTCTGTTAGCCAGCAATTGCAGGCTTTTGCCCCCCCATAAATAAAACTTTCTGGCCAGAATGACCAGGAGAAAAAAAATCCAGCACAAAATAATGCTTTTTATTCATTGATGCTTTTTATTCATTATGTATATACATTTGACCGTCATGCTTATCAGTCTATAGGTTAATTTGCATAATTTAGTGGAATTAAATTGGCCTGTCTATTTTTGTTATTCATCATGTATCTTATTTATACAACACAACTATTACACACGCACAGCATACAGAGCCTATTTTGAGCGGGATTTCTCCTGCAGCTGGTTGCTGCTGTACTAAAACATGCTTTTATAAGCCCATTCTCTGCACAACAATTCTAAATGCAATCAAGTGTTAAAAGTTTTGGTGCAGAATTAAAAATAGCTACTATTTTTATTTCTCAACTGGTAATTGAAGCGCGCCTCCCATTCATTCTATTGCAGGCAACAGGCTATCAGCGCGTCACCCACCACTTTACAATGTGAGCTGGAGGCAGTATGCATTTTGAAAACATTTAATTATTTGAAACCTGAATGTTTTATTTCATATGATGAGGCATATCTTACCTTGCTTCAAAGGAGCCTATAGGCAAAATCTCACCATGGAAACGTGGAGGCAATTATTTTAGAAAGACTTCAGCGGCACGTGAGTTGGAAGATTACTATTTCTACCATTCTGCATGCCAGTTATGATTTTCATATGCGCAATTTCGTGGAACAGTTCAATTTCAGTAACATTTTTGTTTCTCAAAATTGTTGTCATGTGGTTAATCATAATCTGAATTAAAATGATAAAAATCTAAAAGTTATAAGTCAACTAATGCGAGATCAAAAAATAGAAAGAATGGCGCCGGAGGAGATGGCTGCTCCTAAACAATTGTGCTATTGTGTTGTTTTTTTTGCGTTAATGTTAACTTTTGTTTTTATTTTGTACATAATGTTGCTGCCACTGTCTCTTATGACCAAAAATAGCTTCTGGATATCAGGACACCTCGCACTGGACAAATATTATTTCTTTAACGAGTCGGACGCTAAGAATTTACTTCAGACATCCGACAAGGCCCGATGCAACGTAACCCCCCCCCCCCCCCCCCCTGTCATTTGCATCAGAAAGAGACAGAGATATCAGGGACGTAGGTACGGGGTGCTTTGTAAGGATCCGACGGTGAGTGGGTAATCTGCCTCTACCATCAGTCTGATTAGCCAACATACAATCATTGGATAACAAAATAGACGAGCTACAATCACGAATATCCTACCAACGGGACATTAAAAACTGGAATATCATATGTTTCTCAGAGTCGTGGCTGAACGACGACACGGATAACATACGGCTGGTTGGGTTTACGCTGCATTGGCAAGATAGAACAGCTGCCTCCGGTAAGACAAGGGGTGGCGGTCTGTGTATATTTGTAAACAAAAGCTGGTGCACGAAATCTAAGGACATCTCAAGGTTTTGCTCGCCTGAGGTAGAGTATCTCATAAGCTGTAGACCACACTATTTATCAAGAAAGTTTATCTGTATTTTTCGTAGCCATCTACATTAAAGGTCGACCGATTAATCGGAATGGCCGATTTTAGTTAGGGCTGATTTCAAGTTTTCATAACAATCGGTAATCTGCATTTTTGGACACCGATTATGGACGATTACATTGCAATCCACGAGGAGACTGCGTGGCAGGCTGACTACCTGTTATGCGAGTGCAGCAAGGAGACAAGGTAAGGTGCTAGCTAGCATTAAACGTATCTTATAAAAAACAATCAATCTTAACATAATCACTAGTTAACTACACATGGTTGATGATATTACTAGTTCATCTAGCTTGTCCTGCGTTGCATATAATCGATGCGGTGCCTGTTAATTTATCATTGAATCACAGCCTACTTTGCGAAACGGGTGATTTAACAAGCGCATTTGCGAAAAAAGCACAGTCGTTGTGCCTACCCATAAACATCAATGCCTTTCTTAAATCAATACACAAGTATATATTTTTTAACCTGCATATATAGTTAATATTGCCTGCTAACATGAATTTATTTTAACTAGGGAAATTGTGTCACTTCTCTTGCGTTCTGTGCAAGCAGAGTCAGGGTATATGCAGCAGTTTGGGCCGCCTGGCTCGTTGCAAACTGTGTGAAGACCATTTCTTCCTAACAAAGACTGTATTTAATTTGCCAGAATTGTACATAATTATGACATACATTGCACAACCTTCAATGTTAACAGCAATATTTAGACTTAGGGATGCCACTCATTAGATAAAATACGGAACGGTTCTGTATTTCACTGAAAAAATAAACGTTTTGTTTGCGAAATGATAGTTTCCGGATTTGACCATATTAATGACCTAAGGCTTGTATTTCTGTGTTTATTATAATTAAGTCTATGATTTGATAGAGCAGTCTGACTGAGCGGTGGTAGGCAGCAGCAGGCTCGTAAGCATTCATTCAAACAGCACTTTCCTGCATTTGCCAGCAGCTCTTCGCTGTGCTTCAAGCATTGCGCTGTTTATAACTTCAAGCCTATCAACTCCCGAGATTAGGCTGGCAATACTAAAGTACCTATTAGAACATCCAATATTCAAAGGTATATGAAATACAAATGGTATAGAGAGAAATAGTCCTATAATAACTACAACCTAAAACTTCTTACATGGGAATATTGAAGACTCATGTTAAAAGTAACCACCAGCTTTCATATGTTCTCATGTTCTGAGCAAGGAACTTAAACGTTAGCTTTTTTACATGGCACATATTGCACTTTTACTTTCTTCTCCAACACTGTTTTTGCATTATTTAAACCAAATTGAACATGTTTCATTATTTATTTGAGGCTAAATTGATTTTATTGATGTATTATATTAAGTTAAAATAAGTGTTCATTCAGTATTGTCATTATTACAAATATATATATATATATATATATATAAAAATCGACCGATTTTAATCGGTATCAGCTTTTTTTGGTCCTCCAATAATCGGTATCAGCGTTGAAAAATCATAATCAGTCGACTTCTAGTCTACATACCACCACAAACCGATGTTGGCACTAAGACCGCACTCAATGAGCTGTATACTGCCATAAGCAAACAGGAAAACTCTCATCCAGAGGCGGCGCTACTAGTGGCTGGGGATTTTAATGCAGGGAAACTTAAATTCGTTTTACCTAATTTCTACCAGCATGTTAAATGTGCAACCAGAGGGGAAAAAACTCTACACCACCTTTACTCCACACACAGAGACTCATACAAAACGCTCCCTCGCCCTCCATTTGGCAAATCTGACCATAATTCTATCCTCCTGATTCCCGCTTACAAACAACTAAAGCAGGAAGCACCAGTGACTCTGTCAATAAAAAAGTGGTCAGATGACGCAGATGCTAAGCTACAAGACTGTTTTGCTAGCACAGACTGGAATATATTCCGGGATTCTTCCGATGGCATTGAGGAGTACACCACATCAGTCACTGGCTTCATCAATAAGTGCATCGATGACGTCGTCCCCACAGTGACCGTACGTACATGCCCCAACCAGAAGCCATGGATTACAGGCAACATCCGCATTGAGCTAAAGGGTAGATCTGCCGCTTTCAAGGAGCAGGACTCTAACCCAGACGCTTATAAAAAAAAATACCACTATTGCCTGAGACAAACCATCAAACAGGCAAAGCGTCAATACAGGACTAAGATTGAATCGTACTACAGTGGCTCCGTCACTCGTCGGATGTGGCAGGTCTTGCAAACTATTACAGACTACAAAGGGAAGCACAGCCGCGAGCTGCCCAGTGATATGAGCCAACCAGATGAGCTAAATTACTTCTATGCTTGCTTTGAGGCAAGCAACACTGAAGCATGCATGAGAGCATCAGCTGTTCCGGACGACTGTGTGATCATGCTCTCCGTGAGTAAGACCTTTAAACAGGTCAACATTCACAAGGCCGCAGGGCCAGACGGATTACCAAGACGTGTACTCAGAGCATGCGCTGACCTACTGGCAAGTGTCTTTACTGACATTTTCAACCTCTCCCTGTCTGAGTCTGTAATACCAACCCGTTTCAAGCAGACCACCATATTCCCTGTGCCCAAGAACACTAAGGTATCCTGCCTTAATGACTACCGACCCGCAGCAATCAGGTCTGTAACCATGAAGTACTTTGAAAGGCTGGTCATCAACACCATTATCCCAGAAACCCTAGACCCACTCCAATTTGCATACCGCCCCAACAGATCCACAGATGATGCAATCTTTATTGCACTCCACACTGCCCTCTCCCACCTGGACAAAAGGAACACCTACACTACCACTCAAAAGTTTGGGGTCACTTAGAAATGTCCTTGTTTTTCAAAGAAAAGTAAAAAAAATGTTGTCCATTTTTAAAATAACATCAAATTGATCAGCAATACAGTGTAGACGTTGTAAATGACTATTGTAGCTGGACACGGCTTATTTTTAATGGAATATCTACATAGGCGTACAGAGGCCCATTATCAGCAACCGTCACTCCTGTGGTCCAATTGCACGTTGTATTGCGCTTTCACATCGATGATTGGTGATTATCGAAGGGGGAGATTGTTGGAAAGATTTTTCAAATAGCTTACTCTGAGGAACTAGCCCCTTGCACCTCTCTGGTTCAGAGCGGTTGGGTTAAATGCGGAAGACACATTTCAGTTGAATGCATTCAGTTGTACAACTGACTAGATATCCTCCTTTTCCCTTCATAGTTTTAATATATTATCATTCACAATGATAGCTGGAAGTAGGGGTGCTGAGGGTGCTGCAGCACCACCTGATAAATCGCTACCTCAACATATAGGGGTGCTGCAGCACCTCCTGATAAATCTCTACCTCAACATGTAGGAGTGCTGAGGGTGCTGCAGCACCTCCTGATAAAGCTCTACCTCAACATGTAGGGGTGCTGAGGGGGCTGCAGCACCTCCTGATAAAGCTCTACCTCAACATGTAGGGGTGCTGAGGGTGCTGCAGCACCTCCTGATAAAGCTCTACCTCAACATGTAGGGGTGCTGAGGGGGCTGCAGCACCTCCTGATAAAGCTCTACCTCAACATGTAGGGGTGCTGAGGGGGCTGCAGCACCTCCTGATAAAGCTCTACCTAAACATGTAGGGGTGCTGAGGGGGCTGCTGCACCTCTTGATAAAGCTCTACCTCAACATGTAGGGGTGCTGAGGGGGCTGCAGCATCTCCTGATAAAGCTCTACCTCAACATGTAGGGGTGCTGAGGGTGCTGCAGCACCTCCTGATAAATCGCTACCTCAACATTATCAGGACAGAGAAACCAGACACATGGGGCAGCACCCCTAAACAAAAGACAATGAAAATTGACACATCTCGTAAATGATGGTTATGAAATAAACTTATTTTGAACTCTGCAAACAACATTTAAACTGTGAGAATGAAAACGGTAAATAACTAATTTAATAAATGCATTAACCTCTCTGGTACGCTAGCGTCCCACCTCGACAACAGCCAGTGAAATTGCAGGGTACCAAATTCAAAACAGAAATCCCATAATTAAAATTCCTCAAACATACAAGTATTATCCACCATTTTAAAGAGAAACTTCTTGTAAATCCAACCACAGTGTCCGATTTCAAAAAGGCTTTACTGCGAAAGCACACCATGCGATTATGTTAGGTCAGCACCTAGTCACAGAAAACCATACAGCCATTTTTCCAACCAAAGAGAGGAGTCACAAAAAGCAGAAACTTTCACATCCGGTGAAAGTGCAGAGAGCCACATCAAATTACAGAAATACTCATCACAAACATTGATAAACGATACAAGTGTTTAAACATACGAATAAAGATAAACTTCTCCTTAATGCAACCGCTGTGTCAGATTTCAAAAAGGCTTTACAGAGAAAGCACAGTTTGCGATTATGTTAGGTCTGCACTTAGCCACAGAAACCCATACAGCCATTTTCCAGCCAAGGAGAGTGTTACAAAAGTCAGAAATAGCATTAAAATAAATCACTTACCTTTGATGATCTTCATCTGGTGGCACTCCCAGGTCTCCATGTTAGACAATAAATGTTTGTTTTGTTCGATAATGTCCCTCTTTATGACCAAATACCTCCTTTTTGTTTGCATTTTGTCCAGTAATCCGAATGCTTAAGGCGCGTGTGCTAATTCCAGACGAAAAGTTTTTTAAAAAGTACAATAAAAGTTAGTAGAAACATGCCAAACGATGTTTAAAATCAATCCTCCGGTTGTTTTTGTCATAAATAATCAATAATATTTCAACCGGACAAAAGCTTCGTCAATAGGAAAGGCTAAACAAGAAAGGCGCGTTCCCGATCAGGCGCATGGCTGATGAATGGAAATTTCCACTGGCCACTGATTGAAAGTGCTGTATCTCCCTAATTTTTCAGAGTAAAAGCCTGAAACAATGCCTAAAGACTGGCTACGTGTAGAGGAAGCCACGGAGCTCGTGAACTGGGTCCTAAGTCTTTGTATGGTGGATAGGCTTTCAATGGAAAAACAGCCTTTGAAAATAATAGTACTTCCTGGTTGGATTTTCCTCTGGTTTTCGCCTGCCATATCAGTTCTGTTATACTCACAGACATTATTTTAACAGTTTTGGGAGCTTTAGAGTGTTTTCTATCCAAATCTACTAATTATATGCATATCCTATCTTCTGGGCCTGAGTAGCAGGCAGTTTAATTTGGGCACGCTTTTCATCCAAAATTTCGAATGCTGCCCCCTACCCTAGTGAAGTTAACAGAAATGTATGTAACCAAATAATGAGTAACGGTACATTTACTACTGATGACATATGTTATGGGGAATTGATACAACAAATGTATCAGAGGGCAAACAATACACACAATGAAACAATGAATTGCCAAAAGTTGGCGGGAGACAGCTGAGCCATTTTGGAGAGAGACTCACCTACGTCTTTGGCACATAACCCTTCTTGTTTTAATTATACTCAAGAAACATTATAGTCACACACATATATATTTTAGATGCTTTTCGCTGACAGCTGCAACTCCGTAATCAGCTAGGCAGGCCTATTGCCACGCGGGCTACCCAAATTGTGGGCTACCCAAATAGGCATAGGCCTAGGCCTATGAGCTTTTTCAAGTAAGCTAATGATCCTGTCCTCGAGTTCTTGCTGTCATGCTTGCTGGTGAAGTATTTTTATTATTATTTTTATTTATGTATAGACAGGAGTGATTATAATTAATTTATCAAATGTATTTCCATTTACTTCCCTATTGGACCGCCATTTAATTTCTCTCCCGTTCTACTGGATTTCATATCAACTTTCTTTGGTTATCCAGAAGCCAAATGTACAATCCTGGTCGTATTAGCAACCCATCCAAGTTGTTGCATCTTTAGATTCCCCCTCTTTCTAACAGAGATTTTATCGGTTACATATGGAACCACTATCAGGTGCGCTGTTAAGAATGGTGTTCTCAAATTGTTTTTTGGCAAATGTTTGAAAGTGCTGTTTTATTGGCTGCTTCATTATATGAGTTACATGTTCTGTTAAGATGCATTACCATAATGTAAATGTGATTTGTGTCATTCTGAGCACCGTGGTTGGATGCCCTAATGGGTTACTCACCCAGTGCATATGGGTCTGATAGATTTCTCAAATGGTACATAAAAAATCTTCCCGGTCATGTTGTCTGGCGCCACATTTTACTAACGGAAATCCTTCTGTGTACTAACACTGTTATTACACTGTTACATAGTGCTTTAGTAATTGCTCTGTTATTGCATACTAATGAAATTGAGTGGTTTGTGTCAGTTCTCTACGGTTTTATTTCTATCTGCAAGGAAACCACCATAACTTCTGGATCTCTCTCTCTCTTCCTACAAGGCCAATGGTCTGTCCATCCATGGGATGATAATGTGTTGCCTAGCCATCCACAGATCAGAGATAAAGACTGATGGAGGAGGAGGCATGTTAAAAAACCTGACCTGCATCTTCTCCTTTACGGCTGCATGCCCCAGCTAGGTGCTGCTACTCCCTTCCCCCTTCACAGGGTCCCCTGATTTGCATATGGCTCCTGAGTCCTGACCCTCTGTTTTGGCCCTCCCAGGGGATGCTGGGAAAGGCAGGCAGACAGGCAAGAGTGAGGCCCATCTAGATAACCCCCCCCTCCCATGTTGTCCCCCCTCCTCTTCTATCACCCGATGGTACTCATCAGTGACCATGTGATGCCACATGGGAACGCTCTCCTCTATCCCAGAGTTCTGTGTGGATAAGAGAATGAAAGATTTGGGCGGGGCCCAACTGACTAGTATGGTCTGTCTATGGGCTGTTTTCACTACTTGCTGTAGCCCTACATTTATTTGATCTCTGTTTTATCATGAAATCTTTCACTTAGTCTTTGTAACCATGGTATTAACATCCAACGTTTTGACTGGTAAGTTTTGTTCTATCACTCTCCTTTCTGCTTTGCCGGTAAAAAAATAAACAAGCCATTTATTTGCCATTTCATTGAAGGGCATCTCAAGCGCATTCTTCCCTGGGTTGTGTGAAATTAGATCTATGAATCATCTCAGTGAGACGTTCAACTCTCTCCCTGGGGTAGTAGGAGGTAAAAACTCCCTATTCCCCCGCGTGACAGATGTCCCAGAAAGGGCCTGCTACAACCATGATTGTCATTATTAGTTTTATAACGTGTGTTCTGACAGATGCAGCAGGCACACACATTTAAGGCTTCCAGGAAGACAGGAAGAGGAGGAGGACAAATGGGAGAGAGGGGGGGGTTGACATTTCCAGTAACGCTTCCACTGACATCGATGTGCCCTCCACTCACTCAGTCACGCACACACTCACATTCTATTTCTCCCTCTTGCTCGCTCTCCTCTCTCATTCACACACACTCTTCCTCCTCCTTCCCCAGAACCAGGTCATTGAACAGGAAGGATTATGGGTTGCCACTGTCACAGTAGTCACTAGGCTTTGGTTTAGTGCTCTGTTGTCTCTACTTTCTGTCCCACTCCCACCATGCTTATGGGTCACAAGTGATTACTGTAGTTGGTTCAGGGAGGCAGGCAGCGCTTTTTCCTTTTTTCTTACGCTTAGATTTTTACCTCATAACCTGGAAGTTGGAACAATTCACCAATCCAAAGCTGCTGTACAAATACGTTTTTATTGGTCGGGTACACATTTTGCAGATGTTATCGCAGGTGTAGCAAAATGCTTCATGTTTCTAGCTCCAACAGTGCAGTACACCGAGTGTACAAAACCTTAGGAACACCTTCCTAATGTTGAGTTGCACCCTCGTTTGCCCTCAGAACAGCCTTAATTAGACAGGGCATGGACTCTACACGGTGTCAAGTGTTCCACAGGGATGCTGGCCCATGTTGACTCCATTGCTTCCAACAGTTGGGTCAAGTTGGCTGGATATCCTTTGGGTGGTGGACCATTCTTGATACACAGGAAACTGTTGAGCATGAAAAACCCGTCAGCGTTGCAGTTCTTGACACACTGAAATCGGTGTGCCTGTCACCTCATACTTTTTTCAATGGCACTTACATCCTTTGTCTTGCCCATTCACCCTCTAAATGCCACACATACACAATCCATGTGTCAATTGACTCAAGACATCCTTCTTTAACCTGTCTCCTCCCCTTCATCTACACTGATTGAAGTGACATCAATGAGGGATCATGGCTTTCCCCTGAATTCACCTGGTCCGTCTGTCATGGAAAGAACACATTCGGTGTACCTGACAATACACATCAAAATGAAGAAATATTACAACGTTATTATTGTACCCTCAATAAGTGGAATAGGTCTACAAACTGGCCTATCAAAATAAATGTTATTGAAACGTGTGTATGTGGTATGTAAGTTATGGAGAAGCAGTGTATTCCACAGACGAGTAGGGGAAAAGAACTGGGGCCTGATGGGGGGGTTAAACTCCACAGGAACTGCACTTCATTCAAAATGAATGTGTGACCAAAGGCATTTGCCGTTCTGGTTTCTCCTTGTCCATTAAAACTCCATATTTCTGAAGTCCCACTGCTGACTGGCTGCTAAAAGCCTCGGGTGTGGAGGAGGCAGTTGGAGCCAGACATGACCGACTGTGTGATTTATTACACCACACCTCGCTATCACTTGGTCTTGGCTCCTCTTCCCTATCACTTCTGTCATCCCTTCGCCAAGATGTTGTAGTCGGCTGGGGCTGCATGAGCAATGTGCAAATTATGCAGTGTTGTTGAATGCAACATTTCCTTTTTTAATTCTGGAAACCTCTTTTTAGGTCCTCTAATGACAAAACTACCATCTTTAGAATCCTGTTAAATGAGCTATATCATGAGCCTTTCTGTCTGATACTTCTACAGAATTTAGAGTTATGTGTTACAGCCTGCATGCGTGAGATTTAGGCCAACAGACGATGTCTAGAAGTCTCTTGTGAATGTCTTGTTCAATAATGTATTGACTGGCAGTTTGTCATACTGTCTATACACACCATTACGTACAGTGCCTTGCAAAAGTATTCATCCCTCTTGGTGTTTTTCCTATTTTGTTGCATTACAACCTGTAATTTAAATGGATTTTTATTTGGATTTCATGTAATGGACATACACAAAATCGTCCAAATTGGTGAAGTGGAAAAGAAATGTACTTGTTTCAAAAAATTCTACAAAATAAAAAACGTGCATATGTATTCACCCCCTTTGCTATGAAACCCCTAAATAAGATCTGGTGCAACCAATTACCTTCAAAAGTCACATAATTAGTTAGATTGCACACAGGTGGACTTTATTTAAGTGTCACATGATCTGTCACATGATCTCAGTGTATATATACCCCTGTTCTGAAAGGCTCCAGAATCTGCAATACCGCAAAGCAAGCGGCACCATGATGACCAAGGAGCTCTCCAAACAGGTCAGGGAATAGTGGTGGAGAAGTACAGATCGGGGTTGGGTTATAAACAAAAATCTGAAACTTAATGGAGCACCATTAAATCCATTATTAAAAAATGGAAAGAATATGGCACCACAATAAACCTGCCAAGAGAGGGCCGCCCACCAAAACTCACGAACCAGGCAAGGAGGGTATTAATCAGAGAGGCAATAAAGAGACCCAAGATAAACCTGAAGGAGCTGCAAAGCTCCACAGGACCACTTTAAGCCGTACACTCCGCAGAGCTGGGCTTTACAGAAGAGTGGCCAGGAAAAAAAGCCATTGTTTAAAGAAAAAAATAAGCAAACACGTTTGGTGTTCGCCAAAAGGCATGTGGGAGACTCCCCAAACATATGGACGAAGGTACTCTGGTCAGAAGAGACTAAAATTTGACCATCAAGGAAAAAACTATGTCTGGCGCAAACCCAACACCTCTCATCACCCCGAGAACACCATCCCCACAGTAAAGCATGGTGGTCGTGGCAGCATCATGCTGTGGGGATGTTTTTCATCATCAGGGACTGGGAAACTGGTCAGAATTGAAGGAATGACGGATGATGCAAAATACAGGGAAATTCTTGAGGGAAACCGGTTTCAGAGATTTGAGACTGGGACGGAGGTTCACCTTCCAGCAGGACAATGACCCTAACATACTGCTAAAGCAAGACTCGAGTGGTTTAAGGGGAAACATTTAAATGTCTTGGAATGGCCTAGTCAAAGCCCAGACCTCAATCCAATTGAGAATCTGTGGTATGACTTAAAGATTGCTGTACACCAGCAGAACCCTTCCAACTTGAAGGAGCTGGAGAAGTTTTGCCTTGAAGAATGGGCAAAAATCCTAGTGGCTAGATGTGCCAAGCTTATAGAGACATACCCCAAGAGACTTGCAGCTGTAATTGCTGCAAAAGGTGGCTCTACAAAGTATTGACTTTGGGGGGGGGGGGGTGAATAGTTATGCACGCTCAAGTTTTCTTTTATCTTTTTATTTTTTATTTTTTACTTATGTCTTGTTTGTGTCACAATAAAACATATCTTGCATCTTCAAAGTGGTAGGCATGTTGTGTAACTCAAATGATACAAACGCCCAAAAATGTATTTCAATTCCAGGTTGTAAGGCAACAAAATAGGAAAAATGCCAAGGGGGTGAATACTTTCGCAAGCCACTGTACACATATATTTATATTCCACACTCAGACATTGCTTGTTCTGATATTTCTTTATTTAAATGTTTTTGATTTGTGTGTATTGTTAGGTATTACTGCACTGTTGGAGCTGTACCTGCGTTAACATCTGCAAAATATGTGTATGCGACCAATACAACTTGATTTCATTCCATATCAAGTAGATGTCGACCGATTATGATTTGTCAATACCGATACCGATTATTGGAGGACAAAAAAAAGCCGATACCGATTAATCGGCCTATTTTATGAAAAAAAGTATTTAAAAAAAAATATATATATATCATACACACACACACATTTTTGTAATAATGACAATTGCAACAATACTGAATGAACAATGAACACTTTTATTTTAACTTAATATAATACATAAATACACACACACGCACACAGCTCTGAAGTGACAATGATACTGAAGAGTCTGCTTAGGAGACAAATACTCTCAACTGTTTGAATAAAAATAGTTTTTGATGAATGTTGAAAACAAAAACTTTAATTTCTATATGCAGGAAATCCTATTTTAATAATGGGCATGGTAAGAATTGACAACCAAAGTGCGAGTCATAATTCCCATGACACCTTCTAGCAAAATCTGAAAAGCGGTTCCTTCATTTATTCTATAGGATATTTTTAGATTCACTTAAAATAAGGTCTGTGTTTCGTGTAGGCTTACATCACTGTGCCAATTTTATAACTGTGTAGATATCCATAGGACAAGGTAACTCTGATCAATATTGGCTAAATATAAGCGAAGATAAAAAAAATTGTAGAGTGGATTTATGAAAATATGTTGACAAACGTTACCTTATCCTAGTGAGATTTACACGGGTATCAAAACGTCGAGGCGGTTTTAAGCCTGCACGAAACACAGACCTTATTTGAAGTAGATCAAGACATTCTCTATGGAAGACATGAACGGTAAAATAACGAAGGAACCCCTTTCAAATTCAGCCGCAAGTTATTACAGGAATTATAACGCGTCGACTATTTCTCTCTAAACCATATACCTTTGACTAATCCGGAAGCTATCACCTCGAAAACAAAACGTTTATTCCGTTCCGTATTTTATCTAACGGGTGGTATCCATGAGTCTAAATATTCCTGTTACATTGCACAACCTTCAATGTTGTCATAATTACGTACAATTCTGGCAAATTAGTTCGCAAAGAGCCAGGCGGCCCAAACTGTTGCATATACCCTGACTCTGCGTGCAATGAACGCAAGAGAAATGACACAATTTCACCTGGTTAATATTGCCTGCTAACCTGGATTTCTTTTAGCTAAATATGCAGGTTTAAAAATATATACTTGTGTATTGATTTTAAGAAAGGCATTGATGTTTATGGTTAAGTACACATTGGAGCAATGACAGTCATTGATTGATTGTTTTTTAAAGATAAGTTTAATGCTAGCTAGCAACTTACTTTAGCTTACTGCATTCGCTAACAGTCAGGCTCCTTGTGGAGTGCAATGTAATCAGGTGTTAGAGCATTGGACTAGTTAACTGTAAGGTTGCAAGATTGAATCCCCCGAGCTGACAAGGTTAAAAATCTGTTGTTCTGCCCCTGAACGAGGCAGAACGTTCCTAGGCCGTCATTGAAAATAAGAATGTGTTCTTAACTGACTTGCCTAGTTAAATAAAGATTAAATAAAGGTGTAAAAAGAAAAAAAAAATCGGCAAATCGGCGCCCAAAAAGACCAATTTCCGATTGTTATGAAAACTTGAAATCGGTCGACCTCTAATATCAACACCTCTGGTGATTGTCCCAGAGTGTTAAACAATGACCTTTCTCTTGACTCACAGCATCTCGCCCCCACCCCGCTAAAGGCGTCTCTCTCTTCTGCTTCTGTTGTGGAAGGGTTATCTCATCTGACAACTTCCTGTTATTTGTCCTGTTTCCCATTTCCTCACAGTGATTGAGGCCCTCTCTCTGTGGCACCAAAGTCTTACCAAATCAATGGAGGTCAATTGTTTCCAAAATATATGTTATTAGGTTTCACAATAGATAAAAATGACACAGACAGATAGGCCTTATAATGTGTTTTTATTGGACACATCACATGTAATGACTTGTAGCTTTTTACCCTTCTAAGCGATGGATGAGATTTGATTTGGACTACTATGCCATATAAAATAATTATTGAAAAATTTGAATGCTACAAACATAATAGCCAGATAAATAGATGAATGCAGGGCTGGTGTGCATAAAAGATCACAGTGGAAATATAATTACCCTGAAAATACATCAAAGCCACATGACTAAATAATTGTTATGTTTATGGATTAGTCTTCAGTACAGTCAGGCCATGGCCGGATGCTCCTATTGTAATGCTACACGATGCTCTGTTGTGCTAATGGGGATAGGGATCATGTCTGGACCAGGCTCTGTTGAAATAGACTCTTTCTGGTTGCTTTTGGGCTCCTTTTGTCAGCTGTGAAAACAAGATGAGATGGGAAGAGGTCTTGTTTGCAGAGGGGCACAGAGTCCACCCTCTGTCCCATGGAATCACCCCTATTGGAAGTCTGGGGGCCCCTGGGCCTGGCGCCAATGTGAACCTGGTAGCAGTGTAAGAATTCATAGTGTGGGGGTAACACAAACTAAACGTAGACTTGGACAGATTTGATAATGAGGGCCACCTGGATGTATTCCCTGTGGTCCTCATGCTTCTTGAATATCTACAGATGTTCAATTAACTATTTGAATCAGACTTCTCATATTAGTAAATATTGTACACTATTGATTTTCTGCTTCTTTATAAGCAGCTCTAGTGAGTGAGTCGGTGATGACGCTTCTGGCCCAAGCACTGGATTCAAAGCCTGCTTTTCAAAATTGTGTTTTTAAGAGCTGCAACACCTGGCTGTCCTGCTTGGCCTGCAGCCAACATGCAGGCAGGATATGATCCCTTTTTTAATTCACATCATGTGCACAATCTGAGAACGCTTGCTCTTCATTCGACACAGTAAAGAAAAAACGAATGTGTGCGTGCCGCGTGTACGTTTTTAAATTCTCAAAAGAGCAGTGTATGTGTGCCTGTGTGCAGCTTTTGCCCGGTGACATGGCTGTAGCTAGGGCTAGCGTAATTACCATATAACCGCGTAACCTAACCGACGGTTATGGATGAAGACCGTCATGAAAATCAAACAACCCTCGTAACGTATTATTATAATCATTTTTGGGGTGGAACGAACAGCTGACTGAAGACGGAACCGCCGGGCATTCGTGAGATTGTGTTTTTGGCCTCTACAAAGTGATTGAACTTTGTCACTCCTTGCTGAAACAAGCAAGGTGTTGTAACAAACAAGTCTTTGGTTGCTTAGGCAACACCCCCTTCCCTGCAGCACATGCAGTCAGGAGCGGAGGAGAGGAGAAAATGTGTTTTTTACGTTGACCACGTAATTTGGCTGACCAATAACCATCACCCAAAACTAAACCGGGGAAGCAGAGTTTGCAAGAAACAAAGTGAAATCGCAACCACAGCTAGCAACAACATATGGACCTAACTCAGTGTTCTTTAAAGATACGTTGGGCCTTTGTCAGCATTGCTGTCTGTGCTGTTTGCACTGAAACAGGGATTTATATTCACATTTGGGACATCTACAGCAATGTGCGAAAATTCCTTCTCCACTCTGAAGAACGTATAGCAGTGAACACAGACTCAGCATGTTACATCAACGAAAAGCCAAGCTTGTCCAGCTGGCATTTGAAAGGGACCTGACAAGTACATTTTCTCCAGGAAGGAGAATGGAATCAAACTTCGCATGAGATTCAACACCGCATGGAGGAGGCTGCAACTCATCTAAATGGTAAGCTACAACCTTTATGGCCCCGGCTGCCATGGCAGAATTATTATCCCTCATGTAAGGGAGGGTTGTTTGGCAGATGTATTTTTATGTAATGTATAGTTTAGGCCTTTTTGCTGTTTACTTCAATCTAAAAGATGCATTGATCTGTCATTGCTTGCTTTTGCGGGTCTAATTGCTGTTGAGATATATTAGTTTTGCTTTATTTGATGGGTATAGGGACAATGACCAATGTAGCCTATTAGTTGTGCTCTGAGGTGACGCGGTAGCCTTCTGCCCATGTTCCTGAATGTATGGTTATGGTGTATGCGGTTTTAATGAGCATATCTTGGGCTACGAGTCTTTGTGGGACTTCTCTTCAACATTGAGTGCTTTCTTATGGCAAAATGACAGTTGTTGTGTACATGGCTGTGTTTCAGATAGGCCTCCATTTTTGTATGTAGGACCAATACCCTGTGTAGCCTACTAAAACAAGTAGGCAAACTTTCACTCTATCATTAATGTGTATTACACAGTCATTATGTGATAACTTTTACAGTAGCCTATGTCAATACTATGAAAACGACACAGCCTACATTTTCGTCCCCTCCCTGCTCTCTTGCTATTTTGTGTGTGTGTGTTGCTCTCTGAATGGGCATTTACTCTTTGCAGCAGATTCAAATTAGCTACTGCCATGTAGGAAATTTCACATCAGCTATGACTATAGAATATGCACTTAGTTTGATTTAATTTGCTTTTCTGAGAAATATTGCGCACATTGAGAAGTGGCAGCTTGGTTACACTCATTGCGTAGTGTCACAATTTTTTACAAATTTGACAAATGTAGCCTGTAGTTGTAATTATTGAAGTTTAAGCTATGAAGCCTGTAAGAATCTTTGATAAGCTAATGGTGCTCATCTTGTCGTGCTGACCTGTGTGTGTTGGTAGGTGTAAATTATGTGTAGGCCTACTGCAGCTACGGCTGCATTTTGTACACGTAGTAGTGGTACGCATGTCTTTCTTGTGTTATTATATAAAGCCATGGTTGTTGATGTGTACAGCTACATTTCAGGTATATTTTGGTACTCTGGGCCTATGAGTATTCAAATCTACCCCCCACTCCTCTAGCTGTAGACTAGATAGATGTCCTGGATCTCTGGCTCTTTCATGCAGATGGCTGTTATAACAGCCGTTGCATCCTGAGAGGTCACCAGGGTGAGTTTGTTGTTATTGTTGGCCTTGAGAGTGGTGGAGGGGGACTGCCATCTCTGCCTAGGTCTGCCTGCCCCTCTGAAGAAAAGTGGGTGTCACTCTTTCCAAATGGCTGTTGAAAACATGTGAACGTCACAGGGCAGGAATGTGAACTAGCTGGTCTTGTTGGGAGAATGAATGGCAGAGCACAGATGGAGGGAAGAGACTATAGTTAGCTTAGCCAAGACTCAATGGCCTTTCACTCACGTGTCTGTGAAACTGTAGGCCTATAGAGTATTGACACGGACAGTCTTACCATTTCTGTGGGGGATTTAGTAAGGGACTACAGTACAGTTTGTCTACAGAGATGATCAGAGATTTACTATGAGGCCTAATCCAAAAATAATCTAATTTCATTCTTGTTCAACTGCCACTTGTGCCACTTTTAGAGTGTGTATTTATCATAGCTGAAATGTTATTTTCACCCGTAAATTGGAGACGCAGTATAAGTGGAGCTCTCTGGCCCTAAATAGTTTAGCAGCAGTGGTCAACACAGGAGATTAGAATGTCCCACCTACAGTATGATGGCCCCAGATGGAATGCTGGGGCCTGGTTGTCATGGGGACAGACGAGCCTGGGACTCGTAATTGTGTTGGGAGATGGAGCCTACCATCTGAAAACACTATAACCCTTGTAATGAGATCTGTTCTCCACTACATAGATAGGCTACTTAGAGAGGACATGCATTTTGTCATTTTTTAAATCTAAACTCAGCAAAAGAAGAAACGTCCCTTTTTCAGGACCCTGTCTTTCAAATATAATTCGTAAAAATCCAAATAACTTCACAGATCTTCTTTGTAAAGGGTTTAAACACTGTTTCCCATGCTTGTTCAATAAACCATAAACAATTTGATTTGATTTATTTTACCTTTATTTAGCTAGGCAAGTCAGTTAAGAACAAATTCTTATTTTCAATGATGGCCTAAGAACAGTGGGTTAACTGCCTTGTTCAGGGGCAGAATGACAGATTTTTACCTTGTCAGCTCGGGGATTCGATCTTGCAACCTGAACATTAATGAACATTAATTAACATGCACCTGTGGAACGGTCGCTAAGACAGTAACAGCTTACAGACGGTAGGCAATTAAGGTCACAGTTATGAAAACTACTGACTCTGAAAAACACCAAAAGAAAGATGCCCAGGGTCCCTGCTCATCTGCGTGAACGTGCCTTTGGCATGCTGCAAGGAGGCATGAGGACTGCAGATGTGGCCAGGGCAATAAATTGCAATGTCCGTACTGTGAGATGCCTAAGACAGGGCTACAGGGAGACAGGACGGACAGCTGATCGTCCTCGCAGTGGCAGACCACATGTAACAACACCTGCACAGGATCGGTACATCCAAACATCACACCTGCAGGATAGGTACAGGATGGCAACAACAACTGCCCGAGTTACAGCAGGAATGCACAATTCCTCCATCAGTGCTCAGACTGTCCGCAATAGGCTGAGAGAGGCTGGACTGAGGGCTTGTAGGCCTGTTGTAAGGCAGGTCCTCACCAGACATCACCGGTAACAATGTCGCATATGGGCACAAACCCACCGTCGCTGGACCAGACAGGACTGGCAAAAAGTGCTCTTCACTGACGAGTCGTGGTTTTGTCTCACCAGGGGTGATGGTCGGATTCACGTTTATCGTCGAAGGAATGAGCGTTACACAGAGGTCTGTACTCTGGAGCAGGATCAATTTGGAGGTGGAGGGTCCGTCATGGTCTGGGGCAGTGTGTCACAGTATCATCGGACTGAGCTTGTTGTCATTGCAGGCAATCTCAACGCTGTGCGTTACAGGGAAGACATCCTCCTCCCTCATGTGGTCCCCTTCCTGCAGGCTCATCCTGACATGACCCTCCAGCATGACAATGCCACCAGCCATACTGCTTGTTCTGTGTGTGATTTCCTGCAAGACCGAATGTCAGTGTTCTGCCATGGCCAGTGAAGAGCCCGGATCTCAATCCCATTGAGCACGTCTGGGACCTGTTGGATCGGAGGGTGAGTGCTAGGGCCATTCCCCCCAGAAATGTCTGGGAACTTGCAGGTGCCTTGGTGGAAGAGTGGGGTAACATCTCACAGCAAGAACTGGAAAATCTGGTGCAGTCCATGAGGAGGAGATGCACTGTAATTCTTAATGCAGCTGGTGGCCACACCAAATACCGACTGTTACTTTTGATGTTGACCCCCCCCCCCATGTTCCATTTCTGTTAGACACATGTCCGTGGCACTTGTTCAGTTTATGTCTCAGTTGTTGAATCTTATGTTCATACAAATATTTACACCTGTTAAGTTTGCTGAAAATAAATGCAGTTGACAGTGAACGGACGTTTCTTTTTTTGCTGAGTTAATTTTTCTGTTGTCATCGTGTTCCTACGTATTGAAAGCAGATTAATTTATGCTTGACTGTGTTAATGTAGGCCAGCTAAAGGGCTTCAGCATCAAAGTGCATGACTGGCTGCATTTAGTCCTTCAGAGTCTGTTACTCCACATAATTACTTACTTAATATTACCTGCTCCAGCACAGTGAATATGATAGATTGAAGGTAAGCCCAGCTCTCTTGACCAGGGCAGTGCTGCTGCTTCCTTTTGTTCACTGTGTGTTGGGAGACAACCACAGCCGCACATACAGACCCAGGAGGACAAAGAGCAATGGATCCCATGCTAAATATAGCAGGTTCTTAGGTGCAGATGAATATGGTCTCGTTGATGTGAAGAGGTCTGTGTGTGAGGGAGAGAGGAGTCCATGGCTGTGCCTGGGTTCTGTGCTGAGACGCACATGCTTCAGGCCTTTATATACATAATTAACTTTCTACCAAAATAATATGCAGGTTTGCATAATCGTGGGCTGGTGGTACAAAAATAGGGACGTTGAGCCTGAAAGAAGGAAGCTATGATATGGTTTTTTGATAGGGAAGTGTTTACAAGTTTTTGGTCCCGTAATGCTGACAGAAACAGTTTTTCTACATGTATTTTTATAGCCCAGAGATGGATCAGCTGCAGAACTTATAATATTATCAGTGGGAGGATTGAGCCTCTGTATTCATCCCTGATTATATCCTAGCGGTTAGTAGTCATAAGGAAGAACTATAATGTTGCTGGCATGATGATGTGAAGGCATGAGAGGGTGTTCTATCATAAAGCACTTTATCATATTGTCTGACTTCCTGTTTCCTTGCTGGCCAGTGATGTCCTTACCAAGGGAAACAAGTGTTTCCAAGCTGCCGGGGGGACGGTGACTCGCCCTTTCAGCAGCGCAAAGCAGGAAGTCAATTCTGTATGGTCGAATGTGACCTCAACAGACAAGACCAGAGCACACATGCTGCACAGAGGGCAACATGGTAGAAACAACTATGGGCAGAAACCCACTTAAATTCTCTCTGTTTAACTGGCATTATCACTGACATCTCCCATCGACATCTATAGGCCAAAAGAGTTGATGGATGATGTAGGTCAAAGTCAAACACTTTCCGATTCATTTGGATTCCAATTAATTAGGCAAATAATGTCAGTGGTAAGAAGGTTTGAAGAGATTTTCCAGGTCACTCCTAGCTGTGAAAGTGCCCCCTTTTTTTCTTTCTCGTCACTCCTCGGTTGCTTGTTTCTGGCACATACATATTCACACCTAACAGTCCCACACACTTGCGAGAGTTGGACTCAGTTCAGTGACTCAAGGTTTATGCTGTGAATGTCCATAGAGAGAGACTGTAGTGTGTACTGGCTGTATGCCCTGAGCGAGGTACTGTGGGAGGGTGTTTTACAGGCCAGATGAAATGAAGTTCAAAGAAGCCCACTGCAGTGTATGTAGAGTTTATTGCTCCACAAATCAACATGAAGGCCTTGCAGAGTTAGGTTATCTCCTGGCCTGTATAGAGAGGATATCCATAAACATTGGGCCCCAGCTCACTGCTCAGATGGTCACTGCCAATATCCTCAGAGGCCCAGGATGGGGTGCATTTCAATATTGTCCTCATCTCCTTTCCTTAATCTGAGCAGATGTGTAATCAATAGGATGAGCAGCCTACTTAAGACTGTTGAGATGCACCCGTAGAGTCTGTCTCGCTCTCCTGGTCCCAGAGCTGGAGCATGAAAGTGATTTCCCATGGCTGCCACTGCTCCCTGGTCACACTTTTCACACACACACTTGCCTACCAGGCAATTCCACAGAAATGCAATTGTGCTAATGCTCAGATTTTTCACTTAAAATGCATGCCAACCCAAAAAATGTTGTGGTATGTAACTACTATGATTTCCCATTGTAGCCAATTAAATTGCAGAAATTCCATTACCAATTTTGGGGAAATTCTGTTACCGATTTTGTAAGGGAATTTCTAGTTTTAATCACTTAATAATTCACAAACAAAATTAATATCAGTAAAAACACTAATTGATAGGTCTACCTTGTTACTTCTGTGAACTTTTATTATCTTCCCTCCTCATGAGGGAGAGAAGAACATATCTTAAAGATTAGTTGGCAGGGGTCTTTACTTCAACGTTATTGTGTTTTTAATGTATTCTGGTACATTTTTAAGACTTTTTCTTATAGATGTTTTCTAAGACCTGTTTCCAGACCAGAAATCAAAGCCTTTGCTTCTTCTTAATTTTTAGTGTAGATTTTTTTTTTTTAAAGTACACAGTACATTCGGAAAGTATTCAGACCCCTTGCCTTTTTCCACTTTTTATTACATTACAGCCTTATTCTAAAATTGATAAATAAAACATGTTCCTCATCAATCTACACACAATACCCTATAATGACAAAATGGAAAAAAAGGTTTTTAGAAATGTTTGTTAATTTATTAAAAACAAATATTTTATTTACATGAGTATTCACACCTTTTCCTATGAGACTTGAAATTGAGCTCAGGTGCATCCTGTTTCCATTGATCATCCTTGATGTTTATACAACTTGATTGGAGTCCACCTGTGGTAAATTCAATTGATTGGACATGATTTGAAAAGGCACAAACCTGTCTATATAAGGTCCCACAGTTGACAGTGCATGTCAGAGCAAAAACCAAGCCATGAGGTGGAAGGAATTGTCCGTAGAGCTCCAAGACAGGATTGTGTTTCGGCACAGTTCTTGGGAAGAGTACCAAACAAGGTCTGCAGCATTTAAGGTCCCCAAGAACACAGTGGTCTACATCATTCTTAAATGGAAGAAATTTGGACCCACCAAGACTCTTCCTAGAGCTGGCCGCCCGGCCAACCTGAGCAATCGGGGGAGAAGGGCCTTGGTCAGGGAGGTGACCAAGAACCCGATGGTCACTCTGACAGAGCTCTAGAGTTCCTATGTGGAGATGGGAGAACCTTCCAGAAGGACAACCATCTCTGCAGCACGCCACCAATCAGGCCTTTACGGTAGAGTGGCCAAACGAAAGCCACTCCTCAGTAAAAGGCACATGACAGCCCGCTTGGAGTTTGCCAAAAGGTACCTAAAGGACTCTCAGACCATGAGAAACAAGATTCTCTGGTCTGATGAAACCATGATTGAACTCTTTGGCCTGAATGCAAAGAGTCACGCCTTGAGGAAACCTGGCACCATCCCTACGGTGAAGCATGGTGGTGGCAGCATCATGGTGTGGGGAAGTTTTTCAGCTGCAGGGACTGGGAGACTAGTCAGGATCGAGAGAAATATGAACGGAGCAAAGTACAGAGAGATCCTTGATGAAAACCTGCTCCAGAGCACTCAGGACCTCCGACTGGGGTGAAGGTACACCTTCCAACAGGACAATGACCCTAAGCACACAGCCAAGACAATGCAGGAGTGGCTTCGGGACAAGTCTCTGAATGTTCTTGAGTGGCCCAGCGAGACCCCGGACTTGTACCCGTTCGAGCATCTCTGGAAAGACCTGAAAATACAGTGGGGCAAAAAAGTATTTAGTCAGCCACCAATTGTGCAAGTTCTCCCACTTGAAAAGTACAGTTCTCTCTCATCTTTTTATCATAGGTACACTTCAACTATGACAGACAAAATGAGAAAAAAAAATCCAGAAAATCACATTGTAGGATTTTTAATGAATTTATTTGCAAATTATGGTGGAAAATAAGTATTTGGTCACCTACAAACAAGCAAGATTTCTGGCTCTCACAGACCTGTAACTTCTTCTTTAAGAGGCTCCTCTGTCCTCCACTCGTTACCTGTATTAATGGCACCTGTTTGAACTTGTTATCAGTATAAAAGACACCTGTCCACAACCTCAAACAGTCACACTCCAAACTCCACTATGGCCAAGACCAAAGAGCTGTCAAAGGACACCAGAAACAAAATTGTAGACCTGCACCAGGCTGGGAAGACTGAATCTGCAATAGGTAAGCAGCTTGGTTTGAAGAAATCAACTGTGGGAGCAATTATTAGGTAATGGAAGACATACAAGACCACTGATAATCTCCCTCGATCTGGGGCTCCACGCAAGATCTCACCCCGTGGGGTCAAAATTATCACAAGAACGGTGAGCAAAAATCCCAGAACCACACGGGGGGACCTAGTGAATGACCTGCAGAGAGCTGGGACCAAAGTAACAAAGCCTACCATCAGTAACACACTACGCCGCCAGGGACTCAAATCCTGCAGTGCCAGACGTGTCCCCCTGCTTAAGCCAGTACATGTCCAGGCCCGTCTGAAGTTTGCTAGAGAGCATTTGGATGATCCAGAAGAAGATTGGGAGAATGTCATATGGTCAGATGAAACCAAAATAGAACTTTTTGGTAAAAACTCAACTCGTCCTGTTTGGAGGACAAATAATGCTGAGTTGCATCCAAAGAACACCATACCTACTGTGAAGCATGGGGGTGGAAACATCATGCTTTGGGGCTGTTTTTCTGCAAAGGGACCAGGACGACTGATCCGTGTAAAGGAAAGAATGAATGGGGCCATGTATCGTGAGATTTTGAGTGAAAACCTCCTTCCATCAGCAAGGGCATTGAAGATGAAACGTGGCTGGGTCTTTCAGCATGACAATGATCCCAAACACACCGCCCGGGCAACGAAGGAGTGGCTTCGTAAGAAGCATTTCAAGGTCCTGGAGTGGCCTAGCCAGTCTCCAGATCTCAACCCCATAGAAAATCTTTGGAGGGAGTTGAAAGTCCGTTTTGCCAGGAACAGCCCCAAAACATCACTGCTCTAGAGGAGATCTGCATGGAGGAATGGGCCAAAATACCAGCAACAGTGTGTGAAAACCTTGTGAAGACTTACAGAAAACGTTTGACCTCTGTCATTGCCAACAAAGGGTATATAACAAAGTATTGAGATAAACTTTTGTTATTGACCAAATACTTATTTTCCACCATAATTTGCAAATAAATTCATTAAAAATCCTACAATTTGATTTTTTTTTCTCATTTTGTCTGTCATAGTTGAAGTGTACCTATGATGAAAATTACAGGCCTCTCTCATCTTTTTAAGTGGAAGAACTTGCACAATTGGTGGCTGACTAAATACTTTTTTGCCCCACTGTAGCTGCAGCGACGCCCCCAGATCCAACCTGACAGAGCTTGAGAAGAATGGGAGAAACTCCCCAGGTACAGGTGTGCCGAGCTTGTAGCGTCATACGAGGCTGTAATCGCTGACAAAGGTGCTTCAACAAAGTACTGATTTAAAGGTCTGAATAATTTATACTTTATATTTTATATACATTTGCTGAAATTGTTAACCTGTTTTTGCTTTGTCATTATGGGGTATTGTGTTTAGATTGATGAGGCAAAAACGAATTTAATCAATTTTAGAATAATGCTGTAACGTAACAAAATATGAAAAAGTTCGAGGGGTCTGAATACTTTCCGAATGCACTGTATATGCCTTAATTTCTCAAACATGTTTAGACTCTTAGTTTTCATTTGACTCCCAATTTGATATACGCCTATCAGGGGTTGGAACCTAAATTATTTTCCAATCCTTTCGTTCTGAACAGAACCATTTATTTTATTTGTTCCATTTCACTGTTCCGACCACAAAAATAAAGTTCTAAACTGTTTGGAACTGCAAAAAAGTACAGGTTTGTTTTCTGATCCTTTTTAAACCTCCAATTTTTTTTCGAGGAGTGGGTAAAGTATTTAATCTGTATAAGAAAGTCATTAAGGGTAAATTGTATTTTGCCGTAACGGCATGGTTTCATCATAATGAAAGACAAACACACACTGTGCTGCCTGTTGCTATGGACAGACCAGTTTATGGCGCGAGATGCAACTGAAGTTTAGCTGGTTTGGGAGAGAGCGAGAGAGGATTGAGGAAGCTTGACTTGAAGCGCTGGGCATCTTGTTATGACATGTACAGTTGAAGTCAGAAGTTTATATACACCTTAGCCAAATACATTTAAACTCAGTTTTTCACAATTTCTGACATTTAATCATATTCAAAATTCCCTGTTTTAGGTCAGTTAGGATCACCACTTAATTTTAAGAATGTGAAATGTCAGAATAATAAGAGAATGATTTTTGTTCAGCTTTTATTTATTTCATCACATTCCCAGTGGGTCAGACATTTACATACACTTAATTAGTATTTGGTAGCATTGCCTTTACATTTTTTAACTTGGGTCAAACATTTTGGGTAGCCTTCCACAAGCTTCCCACAATAAGTTGGGTGAATTTTGGCCCATTCTTCCTGACAGAGCTGGTATAACTGAGTCAGATTTGTAAGCCTCCTTGCTCGCACGCGCTTTTTCAGTTCTGCCCACAAATTTTCTATAGGTTTGACGTCTGGGCTTTGTAATGGCCACTCCAATACCTTGACTTGCCACAACTTTGGAAGTATGCTTGGGGTCATTGTCCATTTGGAAGACCCATTTGCAACCAAGCTTTAACTTCCTGACTGATGTCTTGAGATGTTGCTTCAATATATTCACCTAATTTTCCGTCCTCATGATGCCATCTATTTTGTGAAGTGCACCAGTCCCTCCTGCAGCAAAGCACCCCCACAACATGATGCTGCCACCCCCGTGCTTCACGGTTGGGATGGTGTTCTTTGGCTTGCAAGCCTCTCCCATTTTCCTCCAAACATAACGATGGTCATTATGGCCAAACAGTTCTATTTTTGTTTCATCAGACCAGAGGACATTTCTCCAAAAAGTACGATCTTTGTCCCCATGTGCAGTTGCAAACTGTAGTCTGGCTTTTTTATGGCGGTTTTGGAGCAGTGGCTTCTTCCTTGCTGAGCGGCCTTTCGAGTTACGTCGATATAGGACTCGTTTTACCGTGGATATAGATACGTTTGTACCTGTTTTCTCCAGCATCTTCGCAATGTCCTTTGCTGTTGTTCTGGGATTGATTTGCACTTTTCGCACTACTGTACATTCATCTCTAGCAGACAGAATGCGTCTCCTTCCTGAGTGTTTTGACGGCTGCGTGGTACTATTGTTTGTACAGATGAACGTGGTATCTTCAGGCATTTATAAATTGCTCCCAAGGATGAACCAGACTTTTTTTTCTGAGGTCTTGGCTGATTTCTTTTGATTTTCCCATGATGTCAAGCAAAGAGGCACTGAGTTTGAAGGTAGGCCTTGAAATACATCCACAGGTACACCTCCAATTGACTCAAATGATGTCAATTAGGCTATCAGAAGCTTCTAAAGCCATGACACAATTTTCTGGAATTTTCCAAGCTGTTTAAAGGCACAGTCAACTTAGTGTATGTATACTTCTGACCCACTGGAATTGTGATACAGTGAAATAATCTGTCTGTAAACAATTTTGGGAAAAATTACTTGTGTCATGCACAAGTAGATGTCCTAACCGACTTGCCAAAACTATAGTTTGTTAACAAGAAATTTGTGGAGTGGTTGAAAACGAGTTTTAATGACTCCTACCTAAGTGTATGTAAACTTCCGACTTCAACTGTATTATCTGAATTAGGCCCACATAATTATACTTATGGAGGAGTGGCTTCTATGGAGGACCTTTGAATGTCTTTGAACTTCCAACAGTTGTCTTAACATTGGACCAGAGAAAACGTTAGCTAGCTAGCAAGCTAACAAGATTGTGTGTGCGGCGCAGCACCCTAATTAAAAACGGTCTCAACTTTTTGAAGTTCATAAATACAATGTGAAACATAATAACTATAGTATCCTTAACTAGCATTAAAAAAGTTGATCCATTCTTCTCTAATAAACATCTCTCTCCCTAATTTCTGAATCACGCTTGTAAAGTCGTCAGAAAGCTACGGTAACCTATGCTTCGGAGGGGGAGGGGCATGTAACCTACACGCACGCACACACACTGGCAAAGATTTCCAGCTGGCAGGCAGACACTGGAATAAGTTTATGAGTGGCAAATGAGGGCTTTGCATGGGCGCATTGTTGTGATTTTTGTGGGACTGGGAAAAAAATGCCCAGATTGTAAAATAACGTTACTAACCGGTTCCCTTGCTTTTAAAAAGAACGGTTTTGTTCCGGAACAGTATAGATCACTTTTTCGTTTCCGGTTCTGATTCTGTTAATCTAATAATTTTGTTATTTTTCTGTTCTGTTCCCTTTCCTTACATTTTGGTGTTCATGGGTCCTGTTACATGTTGGTGTTCATGGGTCCTGTTACATGGAAATGACCTGCCTTCCCTCAGACTGTCTGCTGCAGAGAGGAGGCACAGAACACTAGTAGTAAACAGCCATGTGCAGCCCTGATTTGAATAGGCCTCTTGAACAATGCCTTTTGAGATTGGTGCCGTCCTAGAGATAATCCACTTTACAATGTTTCCACAACTGTGAGAAGACCCGCTGTCTCAATCACTCACACTCTCTCTCTGCATAGAGGAGGGCAAAGTGGGGGGGAGAGGGGTGGGGGCAGAGCATAGAGGAGGGCGAAGTGGGAGGGGAGAAGCGTGGGGGCAGTGCATAGAGAGGGGTGGGGGCAGAGCATAGAGGAGGGCGAAGTGGGAGGGGAGAAGCGTGGGGGCAGTGCATAGAGAGGGATGGGGGAAAGAGGGGTGGGGGCAGTGCATAGAGAGGGATGGGGGGAAAGAGGGGTGGGGGCAGTGCATAGAGGAGGGGGGGAAGTGTGAGGGCGTGGCAGAGAGGAGGGCGGGTTATTTTTAAATCTGACACAGCGGTTGCATTAAGAACAAGTGTATCTTTAATTATATGTAAAACATGTATCTTTCATCAAAGTTTATGATGAGTATTTCTGTTATTTGACGTGGCTCTCTGTAATTACTCCGGATATTTTGGAGGCATTTCTGAACATGGCGCCAATGTAAACCGAGATTTGTGGATATAAATATGCACATTATTGAACAAAACATAAATGTATTGTGTAACATGATGTCATATGAGTGTCATCTGATGAAGATTTTCAAAGGTTAGTGATTCATTTTATCTCTATTTCTGCTTTTTGTTACTACTATATTTTGCTGGGGAAATGGCTGTGTTTTTCTGTGGCTATGTACTGAGCTAACATAATTGTTTGGTGTGCTTTCCCCGTAAATCCTTTTTGAAATCAGACATGTTGGCTGGATTCACAACATGTGTAGGTTTAATTTGGTGTCTTTCATGTGTGATTTCATGAAAGATTGATTTTTATAGTAATATATTTGAATTTGGCGCGCTACATTTTTTCTGGATTTTGGCCAAGTGGGACTGTAACTTCTCTAGGATATGAGGGACGCTAACACAGTGTCCAAAGAAGGGACAGAAGTATACAGCATGGTGTCGTCTGCGTAGAGGTGGATCAAAGAATCACCAGCAGCGAAAGCGACATCATTGATGTATACAGAGAAGAGAGTCGGCCCGAGAATTGAACCCTGTGGCACTCCCATAGAGACTGCCAGAGGTCCGGACAACAGGCCCTCCGATTTGACATACTGAACTCTATCGTAGAAGTAGTTAGTGAACCAAGCGAGGCAGTCATCTGAGAAACCAAGGCTGTTGAGTCTGCCAATAAGAATGTTGTGATTGACATAGTCGAAAGCCTTGGCCAGGTAGATGAATAAGGCTGCACAGTAATGTCTCTTATCGATGGCGGTTATGATATCATTTAGGCTCTTGAGCGTGGCTGAGGTGCACCCATGACCAGCTCTGAAACCAGATTGCATAGCGGAGAAGGTACGGTGAGATTCGAAATGGTTGGTGATCTGTTTGTTAACTTGGCTTTCAAAGACCTTAGAAAGGCAGGGTAGAATAGATATAGGTTTTTAGCAGTTTGGGTCTAGAGAGTCTCCCCCTTTGGAAAGCTGCCGCGGTCATCCCCCTCTTCAATCTATGGGAATCTCAGACGATACGAAAGAGAGGTTGAACTGGCTAGTAATAGGGGTTGCAACAATTTCGGCAGATAATTTTAGAAAGAGAGGGTCCAGATTGTCTAGCCCGGCTGATTTGTAGGGGTCCAGATTTTGCAGCTCTTTCAGAACATCAGCTATCTGGATTTGGGTGAAGGAGAAGTGGGGGAGGCTTGGGCGAGTTGCTGTGGGGAGCGCAGGGCTGTTGACCGGGGTAGGGGTAGCCAGGTGGAAAGTATGGCCAGTCGTAGAAAAATGCTTATTGAAATTCTCAATTATTGTGGATTTATCGGTAGTGACAGTGTTTCCTAGCCTCAGTGCAGTGGGCAGCTGGGAGGGGGTGCTCTTTTTTTCCATGGACTTTACAGTGTCCAAGAACCTTTTGAGTTTGTACTACAGGATGCAAATTTCTGTTTGACAAAGCTAGCCTTTGCTTTCCTAACTGCTTGTATATATTGGTTCCTAACTTCCCTGAAAAGTTGCATATCACGGGGGTTATTCGATGCTAATGCAGTACGCCACAGGATGTTTTTGTGCTGGTCAAGGGCAGTCAGGTCTGGAGTGAACCAAGGGCTATATCTATTCCTGGTTCAATTTTTTTTGAATGTCGCATGCTTATTTAAGATGGTGAGGAAGGCACTTTTTAATGAATAACCTGGCATCCTCTACTGACGGGATGAGGTCAATGTCATTCCAGGATACCCCGGCCAGGTCGATTTAGAAAGGCTTGTTCGCTGAAGTGTTTTAGGGAGCGTTTGACAGTGATGAGGGGTGGTCGTTTGACCGCGGACCAATTACGGATACAGGCAATGAGGCAGTGATCGCTGAGATCTTGGTTGAAAACAGCAGAGGTGTATTTGGATAGCGAGTTAGTTAGGATGATATCTATGAGTGCCCGTGTTTACGGATTTGGGGTTGTACCTGGTTGGTTCATAGATAATTTGTGTGAGATTGAGGGCATCAAGTTTAGATTTGTAGGATGGCCGGGGTGTTAAGCATGTCCCAGTTTAGGTCACCTCGCAGCACGAGCTCAGAAGATAGATGGGGGGGCAATTAATTCACATATGGTGTCCAGGGCACAGCTGGGGGCAGAGGGTGGTCTATAGCAAGCGGCAACGGTGAGATACTTGTTTCTGGAAAGGTGAATTTTTAGAAGTAGAAGCTCGAATTGTTTTGGCACAGACCTGGATAGTAAGACAGAACTCTACAGGCTATCTCTGCAGTAGATTGCAATACCGCCCCCTTTGGCAGTTCCATCTTGGCGGAAAATGTTATAGTTAGGGATGGAAATTTCAGGGTTTTTGGTGGTTTTCCTAAGCCAGGATTCAGACACGGCTAAGACATCCGGGTTGGCAGAGTATGCTAAAGCAGTGAATAAAACAAACTTAGGGAGGAGGCTTCTATTGTTAACATGCATGAATCCAAGGCTTTTACGGTTACAGAAGTCAACAAATGAGAGCACCTGGGGAGTAGGAGTGTAGCTAGGCACTGCAGGTCCTGGATTAACCTCTACATCACTAGAGGAACAGAGGAGAAGTGGGATAAGGGTACGGCTAAAGGCTATAAGAACTGGCCGTCTAGCACGTTCGGAACGGAGAGTAAAGGGAGCAGGTTTCTGGGCACGATAGCATAGATTCAATGCATAGTGTACAGACAAAGGTATGGTAGGAAGGGAGTACATTGGAGGTAAACCTAGGCATTGAGTAATGATGAGAGAGATATAGTCTCTAGAGACGTTTAAACCAGGTGATGTCATCGCATATGTGGGAGGTGGAATAACATGGTTGGTTAAGGTATATTGAGCAGGGCTAGAGGCTCTACAGTGAAATAAGACAGTAATCACTAACCAGGACAGTAATGGACAAGGCATGTTGATATTAGGGAGAGGCATGCGTAGCCAAGTTATCGTATGGGTCCAGTGAGGGGTTGGGCTGGCTGGGGACATGGCGATTCAGACAGTTAGCAGGCCGGGGCTAGCAAGCTAGCATAAGGGCCTTAGAGGGAAGTCGCGATGGGGGAAAGTCTGTTTTTGCCTCCTCGTGCGGTGACATCGATAGACCAGTCGTGGAATTAGTAGGGTTCCAAGTAGCAGAGGGGTAGAAGTCCAATTGGCAAAATGGGTATAATGGTCCAAGAAACTGCCCGATGGATCATCTACAGTCCAATATGCTCCAGATAGCTAGCAGGCAGCGGTTAGCAGAATGGGCCTTCAGGGTACGTCGCGCCTGAGGGGCCTGTTGGGATCCTCGGGCAGATTATGTCTGTATTCCAGTTGTGAAGGATCGGTGGGGTTCTGTGCCCCGTACCGGCAGTAGAAGGGGTCCAGATATTGTAGCCAAGGAGTGGGCTTCAGGAGTCACCCAGGAGCCCTAGCCGGGAGATGGGTCTAGCGTGGGCTAGCTCCAGGCTAGTTGGTGCTAGCTCCGGGACTGAAACGTTAGCCAGGAGTAGTCATCCCGGGATGCGGTTAGCTAGCTGCGATGATCGTGATGATAAGGTTCAGAGTTTGCGGTAGGAATCCGGGGGGTATGGAGAGAAAAATAGGTCCGGTATGCTCTGGTTTGAAACGCGTTGTACGAACTGGCGAGAGCTTTCCGAGCTAAAGGTTATCTGATGACCGCTAGCAGTGGTTAACTGACTGATCGCTGATAGCTGGTAACTAGCTAGCTTCAATTGAGGTATTCCAGTTCGGAGGTAAATAGAAATACTTTAGAAAAAGGGGCAGTGGGGGGTGGGGGCGGTGCAGAGAAAGAGGGGGGGAGAGACGGGTGGGGGCGGTGCAGAGAGGAGGGCGAAGTGGGAGAGGGGTGGGGGCGGTGCGGAGAGGAGGGCGAAGTGGGGGGGAGAGGGTTGGGGGCGGTGCAGAGAGGAGGGCGAAGTGGGGGGGAGAGGGGTGGGGGCGGTGCGGAGAGGAGGGCGAAGTAGGGGGTTGTGCGGAGAGGAGGGGTGGGGGTGGTGCGGAGAGGAGGGCGAAGTAGGGGGTTGTGCGGAGAGGAGGGGTGGGGGCGGTGCAGAGAGGAGGGCGAAGTAGGGGGGGGAGAGGGGTGGGGGCGGTGCAGAGAGGAGGGCGAAGTAGGGGGGGGAGAGGGGTGGGGGCGGTGCAGAGAGGAGGGCGAAGTAGGGGGGGAGAGGGGTGGGGGCGGTGCAGAGAGGAGGGCGAAGTAGGGGGGAGAGGGGTGGGGGCGGTGCAGAGAGGAGGGCGAAGTGGGGCGGTGGGGGCGGTGCAGAGAGGTGGGGGCAGTGCGGAGAGGAGGGCGAAGTGGGGGGAGAGGGGTGGGGGCGGTGCAGAGAGGAGGAGGGCGAAGTGGGGGGAGAGTGGTGGGGGCGGTGCATAGAGGAGGGCGAAGTGGAAGGGAGAGGGGTTGGGGCAGTGCAGAGAGGAGGGCGAAGTGGGGGGGGTGCATAGAAGAGGGTGAAGTGGGGGTGAGAGGGAAGGCAGTGCATAGATGGGGGCGAAGTTGCAGACTCTGGCTGTGCTGATGCTGGACGGGGCCTGGCACTGCCATGTGGTTTGGGCTGGCACTGGATGCATTGTTCCCCCATCGCAGCCAGGGATTTCTCTTCCCAGCACTACAGTGACAGAGCAGAGGGGGAGAGTAGTGATAACTATTAGCTTGGGCATCGAAAGGCCGCTCCAGTTCCTCTGAGGACTTTTACATTTTTGGAATTCTGTTTTTTTCTCTCCCTCCATGGCCTCTTTCTTGTAATGGAAACCAGGATGAGGAAAATCCAGGCACTCAGAGACGACTCCTGGTTATAGTCCTCGTCAGGGATTCTGTAAACTCTGCTTTCTGTTTCAGCTGTGGAGAGGTAACCTGAAGGTAAAGGATCTTATGTTTCTTATTCTAATGTTTACTCTACGTAGCATAAACTTTTATAACTAGCAATGTAAATATGTATCAAGTTCTACTACAGGCGACAACCAGATATCAGAGTACGGAGAACCCATGTTAACGTCTAGCCTAGGTGTGAGCTCCCATAACAACTGGCATGAAACTAGGCCTACTCAAGTTTTGAATTTAACATTACGCCTAGCCTAGGAGTGTCAAACATACGGCCCGCTTTAAGTTTAAAAAAAAGTAAATATACTTTAGAATGACTAAAACCAAATTGAAACTGTGTAGAAATGATAATGGACCTACATTCATACAGTTTCTTGACTGTCCAGTTCGCTAATAATTACCTAAATGAAGCTAAACAGTCAAGGAGCAAAACAATATATGGAGGACTATTTATTGCACATTTTGACGGCAAGGAAATCGAACCAGTTTTCAGTGCGGCCCAATGGACCTCGTTGAAGACCGAATGCAACCCCCACTGGGCAAAATTAGTTTGACACCCCTGGCCTCTGAGAATCCGGCAGAAGGTCTGGAACTGGATGTAGGCTAAACCAGGCTAACAGTTGTGGAATGGTGCATTTTTGGAAACTCCATCAAGCATGACAGACCTTGGAGTGGATGTCAGCCAATGCTCAACATCCAGAGAGAAGTCAGATTGGTGGCAGATGGCCAGTCAGAAGGTCAATAGGTCATAGACTGGTATGTTGCATGATATGTCAAGTTGGAGCCATTGATTTTAGAATGGGTCTAAGCTCAAAACATGTTGAAATGACTGAAAAATGAGTGTTTGGACTTTTCCTTGATATTCATCTGATACATTTCTGTGCCTTTTTGAAAAACTGTCCACACATTGAATTTAGTGTGGGTTAAATGGAAATTATTTCAGTGGTTTGAATGCCATGAAAGGGATATCTGTTTGCGTCAATGTCAAGTGAATCCTCAGTTAAAATCCATTCACTTATATCCATGATGTATTGTTTGCTGGTTATGAAAAAGCAGTCCATCTGTTGAGGCTTCCAAGGTCATTCAGACACATTGACCCCTCCTTTGTTTCTACCAGGCTTAATTCTCGCAAGGTCCTTCAATTGTGTCCGAGAGGGAAAAAGGGACCACTAAGCCTGTGCTAAATGCATCACAGATCTTTGTGTGCGTAATCATCCGCATTGACTGACGGCACCTTGCTTTGCTCTTGCTGCCTGTTTTTATTTTCCTCTCTCGAGTGTTTGCCCTGGTTTGTGGTGGCTGGCTGGTTCTGGTTGATTTTCTACTGCAGCTGTCACTCCCTCCCTGTCCTTACCCAGCCGTTCGATTAGCATCTCAGTCAGTCACTCAGTGGTCTAGTCGGTCTCATACTCCCATTAGACTAATTTGCCATGGCCTGAAGTTGTCCAAGGTAAACTGGGGGTTAAGCTGGGCACCAGTTTGTGCTTGTTGTATAGATTTGTGTGTGTGTGTGTGTGTGTGTGTGTGTGTGTGGTGCTCGTCCTCCCCACTGCTTGGCACATGGATTAATGGCATCTGTTAGCAGCAGCTTGGCCATCCATCCTACTTTCTCTGGACTGGATGTGTGTAGGGCAATATTTGGGTTCCTCCTTCAGGCGTAGTTGGCAGGACGTTAGTCCCTCTATGGCACTTACTTGGCTCTGAGAGAAAGAAACAGGCTTTGTTTTACAAGAAACTGGAAAGAGATGCACTCTGCAACTGTACATCTTGGCCTTGTAGTCTTGTTGGTGAGTTGTAATATAGGCCTATAATGTGATTCAAAATAAGGAATTTCCCTACAGTGCTGGAATGTAAAGTTTCACCTTTTCATTCAAATGCCAACTGTTTAATCTACAGACGTTATTTGTGTTGCCATGGTAACACAGGGGCCTAGCCTGACAAGGTTGAGCAGAAAGGCGGGGTGGGGACACTGTGGGGACACTGAGACACCATCTCGGACAAGGCCATGTAAAATCTTGTCGAACCATGTCAGTTTTCCCAATTGTATTTCAATGGCTCTGTGGCTGCAGCCTTTTAGCTAGTATTTGAAATGAGCCTAGCTGCTTTCTTGTGAGTGGAGCCTAGGTGATTTATTCTCAGTAGAGCCTAGGTGTTTGCTTCTGTGTAGAGCCTAGGTGCTTGTTAAAGGAAAAATCAAATGTGCGTATTACAGGTATGTTAGCTTTTGCTAACCTCCCTCTTTATCTCCCTCTCAGGCATTGACTGTTTTGGACCAGAGATTCCGGTCCCCGTACCAGACACTTGTGACGGGACGGAGGAGTGGACACAAACTAAGGACCCTCTTCGCTACAGCCAGCCGTGTTGGATGCAGCTGAATAACAAGCTGAGAAAAAGAAAGAGCACTGGACTCTCCTGCTCCATTCTGAGGACTGTCATCCATGTGGTGGTATGAAGAGACTGTGAGTCAGGAGAAACACAATCAGACGGGAGCAGATTGATAGAGGGAGAGAAAGAAAGGTAGAGGTGTGAGTGTCAAGGTGCCCTCCTGACCCCAAGGTGATAGCACCAGTCAAGGCAGCAGGATGACCAGCCTGTTCAGGCGAAGCAACAGTAATGGAGGCTCCGGTGGAGGAGGAGGGGGAGGTGGTGGTGGTTCTACCCCAGGAGAGCTCAACAACAGCCGGCCTAACCGACAGGTGCGGCGCCTGGAGTTCAACCAGGCCATGGAGGACTTTAAGATCATGTTCCCCACCATGGATTACGAGGTCATCGAGTGCGTCCTGCGCTCCAACAACGGGGCGGTGGACGCCACCATCGACCAGCTCCTCCAGATGAGCATCGACGGAGAGGGATCAGATGACAGCTCTGACTCCGATGATAGCATCCCACCAGAGGTCAGTCAGTGCAGGGTCAAGGCTTCCACATGTTTTGCTAGGCGAACCGAACAAGTGTGCTCGCGTAAGCCCTTAAAATATATTTGCTTAAAGTAGAAAAAAGCGTCAATAGTACTGTTTGTCCATCTTGAGATGCCGTAGTGAAGACCCTTGCCAGCTGGTCAGTGCATGCTCCGAGTACGCTTCCTGGTATTCTGTCTGGCCCCGCAACCTTGCGAATGTTAACCTGTTTAAAGATCTTACTCACACGGGCTTCCCGACTGGCGCAGCGGTCTGAGGCAGTCCTAGAGGCGTCACTGCAGACGCATGGGACTGCCAGCCGTGATCGGGAGTCCCATAGTTAGGGGAGGGTTTGGCCAGACGACGCTGGGCCAATTGTGACCTTTAAACAGGTTAACATTGGCAAGGTCGCGGGGCTAGACAGAATGTCTCTCTCTCTCCCCTCCTGTTCTTGTCGTAGTCTAGGTTTTAGTCAATAATAAATAATACATTGTGTATCAGTACCACACATAAAAAAAGAAGGAACTGCAACCCATGTCATCTCACTACAATATAAATAGTAAAGTAGTGCTGTTTTGTCTGCTCCAGTTACCTTACCAGACACTAACCCCCCAACCAGCTTCTCTCTTAAAACTTAAATGATTTATCTTACTGACATGACTGATTTGAATGGGTAAATGTGTATTAACGTTATTGGGACATACTCTCTCTTTCTCTTGGTCTCCTCCATTCCCTGGGCTAGATTCTGGAGAGGACATTAGAACCTGACAGTTCCGACGAGGAACCTCCCCCCGTCTACTCACCGCCCACTTATGACATGCACATCTACGACAGGAAGTACCCCGAGGCCCCGCCCACTCCTCCACCCAGGTAAATTGTCATACTATCCCAGGAGGCTGGTGGGAAGAGCTATAGGTGAACAGACTCATTGTAATGAATGGAAAGAATGGAGTCAAACACGTTGTTTCCATGTGTTTGACATGTTTGGTACCATTCCATTTATTCCATTCCAGCCATTACAATGAGCCCTTCCTCCTATATATGCTCCCTATATATGCTCCCACCAGCCTTCTCTTTACTATACTATACAGTTCAACAGATCTACAAAATGCCCAGAGAAGAGTTTAACCTATCAGTCGTCTGTCTATCGTAATTCTTTAATTCTGTATAGAATATGTGCATCTGGAACGTGAACACTGATTACTTTATGAACGGGAGGAAGGAGGGATGCATGTTCTAAAAATCCCGACAGGACCTTTTGTTTGCATGCAATCTCCTAGCCTGTACTCTATAAAGCCCAGAGGAACAGAGGAAGTGGTCCTATGGGGCCCTGGAATTTATATGTTTGGGCCTGTGGATATCACAGCCGACCACATGCTGTTATAGTTAGTCAAGGTACCACCTGGTGGCCATTTTAAGAACTGTGCCATGCTGTCTCAAGGGTGTGTGTATGTATGATTGGTGCTTGTGTATCACTGGACCAGTTAATAACAAAAATCCATGTAATTGAATTTGCTTCAAGCCCCATTGTCCATGATTTATGATTCAAGACCATGTCCACATTTGCTCTGCTTCACACCACCAGCTGAGAGATTCACAGTAATTGACTTTTTGGACTGTACAAAGTGGTGTGTTAAATGTGGTGACTGCTGCTCAAAGGGGATTTTATTGTGAAGACAAACAGACATGAATTATTATTTGTGTTTTCATGCATTGCTTACTTTTCACAGCATCAGTACACAATGTATGATGTGTGCATTTAGTTTAGTTCTAGTGTGACATGGCATATGAATCTCTCTCTAGTCTGACCTTAACCTTTTGACCCTTGTCTGACCTAGGTTTGAGGCCCAGCTCCCTCCAGGTCACCGGCAGGTCCGCAGCTACAGGAACTGGAATCCACCGTTGCTTGGCAACCTGCCAGATGATTTCCTGCGGATCCTGCCACAGCAACTAGATAGTATACAGGTACACAGTGGATGTGAAGAAAACCACACACAAAAACTGCATTAGCAGTATGACGTTATCATTAACAGCAGGGCGACATCCTGCTTACAGAAATCAATAGCAACTAAATTCAAACTCTCTTTCTCCATCTCTCCTCCTCTAGGGCTCACAGAGCAGTCTGTCCCAGCCTTCTTCCTCCTCTCTGTCCTCCATCGCCCAGCAGACAACCCAGGGAGGTGTCTCCAAGCCAGGGACTGATGGAGCCCTAGGGGCACCTGGAGGGCCAGGTGGTCCCGGGGGCATGGCAGGGGTAGGCACGGAGCAGGAGCGTAAACTGAAGCAGTACCTGGATGATGAACGCATCGCTCTGTTCCTCCAGAACGAGGAGTTCATGAGGGAGCTGCAGCGCAACCGCGAGTTCCTCGTCGCCCTGGAGAGAGGTGTGTGTCATGCACAGATACGCATACATGGTCACCTGCATGATATACTTTAACACACAGAATACATGTTCAGGACACAGTAGGCTAGTGCAGTAGGCTAGTGCAGTAGTCAAGTTTATGCTTTCTACGGAGCGAGTCAGCTACTGTTGAAAATACTCTCTCTTTCATGCTATGCTAGTTGCAAAGTCCCTTGTGTATCTCATGATGCTTCATCCTACAAAAGTTTAAATTTGGGAAGCATGTCCCACTTTCATAAAGGTTTCTTAATAATAGATTAGATGCTGCTATGTGTCCCCATATTGCGTCGTAACATCCAGCTCTCTCTGTTTTAGATCGCTTGAAGTACGAATCAAAGAAATCCATGTCCAATCATTCATCCTCTTACATGGAGAATTCCACAGCAGGTAGATGTCATTCATCCTGTTACATGGAGAATTCCACAGCAGGTAGATGTCATTCATCCTCTTACATGGAGAATTACACAGCAGGTAGATGTCATTCATCCTCTTACATGGAGAATTACACAGCAGGTAGATGTCATTCATCCTCTTACATGGAGAATTCCACAGCAGGTAGATGTCATTCATCCTCTTACATGGAGAATTCCACAGCAGGTAGATGTCATTCATAAGCTTCACCAGTAAAGGTGTGTGTGTGTGTGTGTGCTTTCTTATTCAAACACCCAATAGGCCTACTCATATCAATGACTTGGGGTTTATTTTGATAACGTCCCTTTATCACGTCCAATATCTAGCCACCTATATTTATCACTCGCTACCACTGGGTATGGTGAATGCTTCTCCAAGTAGTTGTTGACATGATAAATGGCTTTCTCTGGAGTGATTCATTTAGTATTTTATTAGGATCCCCAAATATCCGCTGCCAGGAAACAAAACTCAACAAATAAAATACATCAATAATTTTGTTATTTATTTTTTCAAAAACTGCATTGTTGGTTAAGGGCTTGTAAGTAAGAATTTCACGGTAACCTGCTTATATTGGGCGCATGTGACAAATAACATTTGATTTGATTTTGCTTTGATAATACAATACAAAATATATATTTAAAACAATTTAAGTCTCTTTAAAGTCCCTGTCGTGCTGCAAGTTTTTCTTTTATCAGTTGTATTTTTTTAATCTGTTTTTATTGCTAGCTTGAGTTACCTGGGGTGGCCCAGAGTTCCATGTAATCATGGCTCTATTTAATACTGTGTGTTTCCCAGCCTCTGTTCTGGACCTGGGGACTGTGAAGAGACCTCTGGTTGCATGTCTTGTGTTGTACCGATGCGTGTCCAACTGTTTGAACAGATAGTTTGTTACCTTTAACCCATTAACACCTCGCACAAAGACCAATAGTGATGCAGTCAACTTTGAGCCAGTAGAGATTGACATGCATACCACTGACATTTGCCCTCCGTGTACATTTGCCCTCCGTGTACATTGATTTAGATGAAAACAGAGCAGCGTCTTATCATGGACAGACCGCTTCCCATTTTAGCAGCCATTGAGCATATACAGTGCCTTCGGGAAAGTATTCAGACCTCTTGACTTTTTCCAAATTTTGTTACATTAGACTTATTCTAAAATGGATAAAAAAATATAATAATCCTCAGCAATCTACACACAATACCCGATAATGACGAAGCGAAAACAGTTTTTTAGAAATGTTTCCAAATGTATTAGTAATAAAAAACAGATCCCTTATTTACTTAAGTATTTAGACCCTTTGCTATGAGACTCGAAATTGAGCTCAGGTGCATCCTGTTTCCGTTGATCATCCTTGATGTTTATACAACTTGATTGGAGTCCACCTGTGGTAAATTCAATTGATTGGACATGACCTGTCTATATAAGGTCCCACAGTTGACAGTGCATGTCAGAGCAAAATCCAAGCCATGAGGTCGAAGGAATTGTCCGTAGAGCTCCAAGACAGGATTGTGTCTTGGCACAGATCTGGGGAAGAGTACCAAACAAGGTCTGCAGCATTGAAGGTCCTGAGTAATCGGGGGAGCCTTGGTCAGGCAGGTGACCAAGAACCCGATGGTCACTCTGACAGAGCTCTAGAGGTCCTCGTGGAGATGGGAGAACCTTCCAGAAGGACAACCATCTCTGCAGCACTCCACCAATCATGCCTTTATGGTAGAGTGGCTAGACGGAAGCCACTCCTCAGTAAAAGGCACATGACAGCCCGCTTGGAGTTTGCCAAAAGGCACCTAGAAGACTCTTTGACCATGAGAAACAAGATTCTTTTTCAGCGGCAGGTACTGGGAGACTAGTCAGGATCGAGGGAAAGATGAACGGAGCAAAGTACAGAGAGATCCTTGATGAAAACCTGCTCCAGTGCGCTCAGGACCTCAGACTGGGGCGAAGGTTCACCTTCCAACAGGACAATGACCCTAAGCACACAGCCAAGATAATGCAGGAGTGACTTCAGGACAAGTCTTTGAATGTCCTTGAGTGGCCCAGCCAGAGCCTGGACTTCAACCCGATCGAACATCCCTGGAGAGACCTGAAAATAGCTGTGCAGCAACGCTCCCCGTCCAACATGACAGAGCTTGAGAGGATCTGCAGAGAAGAATGGGAGAAACTCCCCAAATACAGGTGTGCCAGCTTGTGCTGTCATACCCAACAATGCTGTAGTCGCTGCCAAAGGTAATTGAACAATTTACCAAAAAAAGGGTCTGAATACTTATGCAAATGCTATATTTTCATTTTTTATTTGTAATAAATTTGCAAAGATTTCTAAAAACCTGTTTTTGCTTTGTCATTATGTGTTAATGTGTGTAGATTGAGGGGGGAATAGAATATGTTATCCATTTCAGAATAACACTTTAACGTAACAAAATGTGGAAACAGTCAAGGGGTCTGAATACTGTCCGAATGCACTGTATATAGGCCTTGCCTATAGAAAGCTGATGGGATCCTTCTCTTTTAAATAGAGGCCATCAAAACTCTGTTTTCTGCATAGCCTATAGAAATGTTGTGTGAACTCGTGGGCTCTCATTAAGTGTTTGATTAGATTTTCTATTACATTTCCATTGATGTCAGAGTGATTAGAGGGACAATAGAGTGCTGAGTACTGGGCACTATGCAAGTTTGGTAGGCTACTAATGACCAGCAGCATCAGAGCTTGGAGAAGCCTAATTACTATGATTAAGCGGTCATGTGGAATTTGACTGCCGCAATGACTCGTGACCGCCGGTGTGGTGGTAATACGGTCACCGTAACAGCCCAAGTCATGCCTAAGTTTGCAAATATTGTCAACAAAAAAGTTGTGAAAGTGGTTGGCAATATCGAAGGGTTTTGTTATGAACAAGCCATCTTCCTCAGTGAAGGATGGAGCTGAGTTTGCTTTTTATGCCTAGAATTTCATTTAAGGTCCTCCAGAGCTTTTTACTATCATTCTTTATATAATTTATCTCATTAATTCATTTTTTTAATTGTTTTTTGGGGGCGTAGATCATCTTTAATATTGCAGATGGCATGGTTGTAGCTTCCATCAATGTAATATATATACACTGCTCAAAAAAATAAAGGGAACACTTAAACAACACAATGTAACTCCAAGTCAATCACACTTCTGTGAAATCAAACTGTCCACTTAGGAAGCAACACTGATTGACAATACATTTCACATGCTGTTGTGCAAATGGAATAGACAAAAGGTGGAAATTATAGGCAATTAGCAAGACACCCCCAATAAAGGAGTGGTTCTGCAGGTGGTGACCACAGACCACTTCTCAGTTCCTATGCTTCCTGGCTGATGTTTTGGTCACTTTTGAATGCTGGCGGTGCTTTCACTCTAGTGGTAGCATGAGACGGAGTCTACAACCCACACAAGTGGCTCAGGTAGTGCAGCTCATCCAGGATGGCACATCAATGCGAGCTGTGGCAAGAAGGTTTGCTGTGTCTGTCAGCGTAGTGTCCAGAGCATGGAGGCGCTACCAGGAGACAGGCCAGTACATCAGGAGACGTGGAGGAGGCCGTAGGAGGGCAACAACCCAGCAGCAGGACCGCTACCTCTGCCTTTGTGCAAGGAGGAGCACTGCCAGAGCCCTGCAAAATGACCTCCAGCAGGCCACAAATGTGCATGTGTCAGCATATGGTCTCACAAGGGGTCTGAGGATCTCATATCGGTACCTAATGGCAGTCAGGCTACCTCTGGCGAGCACATGGAGGGCTGTGCGGCCCCACAAAGAAATGCCACCCCACACCATGACTGACCCACCGCCAAACCGGTCATGCTGGAGGATGTTGCAGGCAGCAGAACGTTCTCCACGGCGTCTCCAGACTCTGTCACGTCTGTCACATGTGCTCATGTGCTCAGTGTGAACCTGCTTTCATCTGTGAAGAGCACAGGGCGCCAGTGGCGAATTTGCCAATCTTGGTGTTCTCTGGCAAATGCCAAACGTCCTGCACGGTGTTGGGCTGTAAGCACAACCCCCACCTGTGGACGTCGGGCCCTCATACCACCCTCATGGAGTCTGTTTCTGACCGTTTGAGCAGACACATGCATTTGACTGGTACTGTACATACACATAATCATTTATCTTTGTTCTATAGTAATTTTTTAAGAACAAAGTCTTAAAGTGCCCAGAGAAAATTTAACGACGGCTGTAGTCACCAATTAAGACTTTACAAAAATGGTTGAAGTAGATTGTTTGTTCACTACTCAGGTTCATTATTATACTGTATGTGAATGTGTGTTACTGCGTTCGTGTTTTCGTGTGTGATCTTGTGTGATTTTGTGTGTGTCTGTGTGTGTGTGCATAATATGCATATGTTTGTCTTTTACAACTAATTTCTTTGTTTCCAGGAGAGCACTGTGCTTCGAGGTCGATGGAGGCCTGTACTGCTGTGTCAGATGACGCCATGTTCAGAGACAAACTCAAACACATGGGCAAATGTAAGGCATTCTCTACCAGCAGGCCACTCTATATACATTATTACCATCCCCTGTCTCTCTCTGGCAATGGCCAGTTAACGAACTCAATCACTAGAACAGCATACTTATGCAAACCCCCCCGATACGGTTGTCTTCTCTCCCACCTAGCAACAAGAAAGAAGCTGTTTGAAATCGCCAGATCATTCTCTGACAAGACAAAGAGAAGAAAGTTAAAAAGAAGAACGCTCCTGAAGCACCAGTCGTATCCTTCATTGCCAGTCGATACTAATTTCCAATCAGAAACATTGGATGGGTTCTGTTTTTGCAGTGATGGCTTTTTATAGAACTCAATGTTCAAGTACCACATACTGTATAATACAGATGCATATGTATCAATATCCAGGCCTTCAGGTGTTTCCCTTGACCATATCCCCTCTAAGACTGGGCACAGCCAACTCCACAGCCAACCTCCTGGAAGATGTGGAGGGAAGCCCAGAAGAGGGTCAGCCCAGAAGATCAGACACTCAGGAAGACGATGTGCCACACAAGGAGCCTTTGTCATGGTGAAAACCTGTCTCCTTCCCTGTTGGAAATTGTATCACTTTACTCTGTGTAACTACTATAACCGCTTTAATCAAACATTATTGTTGACTTACATCCTTTGTTTATAGATAGGCCTTTTGGCTGTAATCTGACAAACATGTCACCTCCATTTCAGATTCTCCAAGGCTGCACCACATCAGGGTTTCCATGGTGACAGCAGAATGACCCATGGCTGGTGGCCACGCAATACTTTGGCTCCTCCCTCCTCTAACACAGACCAGCCAATCCCAGGCCCAGAAGTGACCTGGGACCACCCCCCTCGCTCAGGAGGAGAGGAAGCAGACTGCTACCACCTATCCTTAACTCTGACTGTTCATAACCGCATTGGATAACCATTATAATCTCTGTATTATAACTCTTCATTAATATATGACTTCATATGTAAAGGGCAGATGCATTAGTCTTTTGACAGTTCTTTTTTGTCGTATCAGCTCCCTTTAATCCCCATTGCAGAATGCTTGTCAGCCTTGCTGGTGATGATCTTAACATATGGACTCATCTAGTGTTACCAGTCTAATATCTTTGATATGGCTGGGGTAGGTCACTCTAGAGCCAAAGTGTGCACAAGCACCTCTGAAATGTCCCATAATAAACCATGTTCACTCCCAGTACCCATGTGTTGCTATGCCCATTTGGTCACAGTTTTAAACAGACAGTAACCAGTGATGATGTGGCAAGTTTTTAAACAACACCTCAACTAGAATCACAGCTCAATCCAAGTTCAATCCCATGTTTCCTGAAAGTTCAGGACACAGAAACAACTTGTAAACAGAGACTCTAATATTACAGTTGACTCCCCCTTGTAAATCTGGATTTGCCTCGGAGCAATTTGACAGGAGATGATATCATCAGAGACCTGTGTGTGTCAGTCAAGGGGTTGTTAAGTTGCCCTGCTCAAATGTCAACAAACCCTTCTGTTGCACCCTCCTATATCAAAGAGGCATTCAAACCTGCCAAAAGGGTCACTTGTTCCAAGCGGGTCATATTTCATCCCATATTGTTATGTCAATGTGTAACTAAATGCCAAGTGTAACCTTTAATCCCATTTCAGGAACTCTGACAAACTTCTTAAGATTTCATGCGAACTGAAATATCCCTCAAGCTAACTGACTGCCATATCTCACTATTCTCATGTCTTTTTCAATACAGCATTTATATACTAACCCTATCTCGTTGAGAGTAAGGAGGGGTGCATATTGCTGAATTCGTGTTATTAATGAGTACACAATAATATAACTAGTAGAAATATTTGATAAACAAATATGCCAGTGATCTGTGCACATTGTTGATAAACATGTGTTTTGTTATGTGGTGTAATGGGAAGTGTTGGGTATGGAGAGAGCAAAGCAGAACGTGATATGGATGATGCCTCTGTGAGGTGAGGACTGGCATTGATCTTGATTAGATGCTGTTGGGTATATCGGTAGAAAAGAGGAGAAGGCTGATGATGACCCAGCGCTGTGATATGAGTTTCAACAGACAGTCGAGCTAGATTTAAAGTCAACCCTTTGAGCCACTATCTGATTCGCAAGGTTTCACATTGATCCGTCACTTTCCCAACTATTGGAAATGATTACTGTCTTATTCTGAAGCCTTCTCGCCGAAGGGTGCTCTTTGCTCACGATCGTTAAAAAGGAAGGGACAGACGGGTGTAGGAAACTCTCTCCACCATGCTTCTAAAAATTCTGTTTTAAAATTGATGCATAAAAGTGAGCAAACCAAGTGCACACTTTAGGGAGAAGGGTGGGGAATTGGAACACCAATTCATTCACTCTACCTTCTTAAATGGATTTACATGTAAATGTTTGATTTGCTACCTCTCAATCTAGATGGCTCCATGATTGAAACGTATGTTTTTACTATTGAAATTTAAGATGATTCAAATCAAATCACCCATTTACAGTTTTTCCTTGATTTAGGAATGAGACATGTTTTAACCCCTTCTCTGTCAGGATGTTGACAGAAGACCTCATTGGTGATAGGTCATGTGTTGTATATAAGGAGAAAGGTATGTTTGTTGAATATACGGAGAAAGTTTTGTATGTACAAGTATTGATTGTGTGAAGGGAGGCTGAAATCGACCCTTTCAGTGTTCTTTTTGAAGTCTTGATGTTATGGATTGGGTTTGGAATTATGCCCCTTTGACAATTTCTGTCTGTTGTCATTTTCTTGTTTGTTAGTTTTGCTCTCAGCATTTTTCTCATATAGGTCTTCACAAACTCTCTAATAAAATGTGTTTATTGCCCTTGCCATAATGAAAAAGATTTGCCATAATGTCACCCACTCCTTTATACTGTTATTGAGCGGCAGATAGGGGGCGCCATTATCCAGCTTACTCAAACTGCCATCAGACTATCCAGACTTCATTGTTACTGTCATGCTATTCACATCAGTGGAGGATGCTGAGGGGAGGACGGCTCATAATAATGGCTGGAATGGAGCGATTGGAATGGCATCAAACACATAGAAACCATGTGTTGGATACCATTAAACTGATTGCGCTCCAGCCATTACCACAAGCCCGTCCTCCCCAATTAAGGTGCCACCAACCTCCTGTGATTTACATTCATATCCATATAGGTATTTCAAATGGGTTTTTGTAATATATACTACCGTTCAAAAGTTTGGAGTGACTTAGAAATGTCCTTGTTTTTGAAAGAATAGCACATTTTTTGTCCATTTTAAAATAACATCAAATTGATCAGAAATACAGTGTAGACATTGTTAATGTTGTAAATGACTATTGTAGCTGGAAACGGCTGATTTTTATGGAAAACTCTACATAGGTGTACAGAGGCCCATTATCAGCAACTGTTACTCCTGTGTTCCAATGGCACATTGTGTTAGCTAATTCAAGTTTATCATTTTCAAAGGCTAATTGATCATGAGAAAACCCTTTTTCCAATTATGTTAGCACAGCTGAAAACTGTTGTTCTGATTAAAGAAGCAATAAAACTGGCCTTTAGACTAGTTGAGTATCTGGAGCGTCAGCATTTGTGGGTTCGATTACAGGCTCAAAATTCCCAGAAACAAAATAATTTTCTTCTGAAACTTGTCAGTCTATTCTTGTTCTGAGAAATGAAGGCTATTCCATGCGAGAAATTGCCAAGTAGCTGAATATCTCGTACAACGCTGTGTACTACTCCCTTCACAGAACAGTGCAAACTGGCTCTAACCAGATTAGAAAGAGTGGGAGGCCCTGGTGCACAACTGAGCAAGAGGACAAGTACATTAGTGTCTAGTTTGAGGAACAGATGCCTTATTTTCAGTCCTCAACTGGCAGCTTCATTAAATAGTACCCGCAAAACACCAGTCTCAATGTCAACAGTGAAGAGGCGACTCTGGGATGCTGGCCTTCTAGGCAGAGTTCTTCTGTCCAGTGTCTGTGTTCTTTTGCCCATCTTAATCTTTTATTTTTATTGGCCAGTCTGAGATATGGCTTTTTCTTTGCAACTCTGCCTAGAAGGCCAGCCAGTTGAGGACTTTTGAGGCACCTGTTTCTCAAACTAGACACTCTAATGTACTTGTCCTCTTGCTCAGTTGTGCACCGGGGCCTCCCACTCTTTATATTCTGGTTAGAGCCAGTTTGCACTGTTCTGTGAAGGGAGTTGTACACAGCGTTGTACAAGATTTTCAGTTTCTTAGCAATTTCTCACATGGAATAGCCTTCATTTCTCAGAACAAGAATAGACCTACAAGTTTCAGAAGAAAGTGCTTTGTTTCTGGCCATTTTGAGCCTGTAATCGAACCCACAAATGCTGATGGTCCAGATACTCAACTAGTCTAAAGAAGGCCAGTTTTATTGCTTCTTTAATCAGAACAACAGTTTTCAGCTGTACTAAAAAAAATAGCTTTTCTTTCAAAAGCAAGGACATTTATAAGTGACACCAAACTTTTGAACGGTAGTGAGATATATAGCTCTTACTGTACCTGACTGTTTCAAATGTCACCCCATGATACTGGAGTGCTTTCATTTATTTCTGTATTAGACATTCTAACTCATATCTGCAGTAGCTGAGAGAGCATCATTGATAAGATGCAGGTTACGTTTGTTTACAAATGCCTGTGACAGTTCACCCACTGACCAGTCAGCAGGTTTATGTCTGTCTATTACAGCATTACATGATATCAGTAAGTCACCAAGTGCTTGCACTCCATTGGTCTATTGCTTAGTTTTGTTCTTTTCGGAAAAGAGAGAAGTGAAAATGTTTTTTGTATCTTCAGTTCCAGGCTTTTGACTGACATCTGAACATGAGTGCAGTTTTGTTATTGCACTGTCGAGGGCAACACTCGTCTGCATGGTTTTGTGACGTGATTTCAAAATGGCTTGATGTTTGATGACTGCTCATAGAAACTTGTAGATACGTTATCCTCTCAGGGAAGCTCCCCTCTTCTTTTTACTGTTCTTCCATTTCCAATTTGTGCGACTTGGTAAAAGCACAGTTAAGAATATGAAAAGGTATATTTAGGCTGGTAGTTTATTTCTTTAGAAGCTTCAAATATCATGTTGGTGGCCAGACATGATTTCAAATGCATACTGGACCGGTCTGTGCGATAGACCAAAAAGCTGCATATAGGCCTAGTTGTTGTACGGAAAAGAGCATACTCAAAATAATTTCAAACTTTAACGTTTTAACCTTTTCTGACCAATAGACATGCAGCACCACAAATGCTTGGTTAATTATTTTTTTGTTGAGATGTTTCTAAGTACAGATTATTTTATTGTACTGTATGTGTGCCAGAAAGGGTGATATGCTTCATTATGAATGTACATGAATAGAGATGAGGCCAGTAATAGCAGACAACATGCTTGTTTACAATGCACTCATGAGCCTGCAATCTTCTATGGCTCATAACCCTATCATAAGAATGTATGCCATATTTACTTTGAAGAACTACCACCACAGGCCTGATGGTTTTTAGTTTCGTATGGAACTCGGTGCGATCTGTGTGGCCTGTCCATAAACAACCCCTATAGCCTCTAACCTCCAGGCATTTTTGTAGATCTGTTTCTGGACAGGACTGTAGCTAATCCCACCAGTCAATGTAGGTCAAACATACGAAAAGCGTTGCTCATTATCAAAACTGATGTACATTTCAAGAACTTCAGAATTTGTATGATTCAACATGTTTGTTTGTCATATTTTGGAAGGCCAAGGTCAGAAGCCAGTTTCTACCCACAACATATGTTTAAGGTTCTTTACGTGATTGTTGTACTCAAGATTGATTTCTGGATCAGATTTTTCTTACACTTTAAGAAAGTTTCTTATAGCTATTGAAATAATCAAATTGTGTTGTACCCTGTCTGATGTGATTGTGTGACATTTGTAAAGATTTATTAACCGATTCTGCTCATTAAAGTTGTTTATCGATCCATTAGACAAGATTGTCACAACTGACCAGTGAAAATGACTTATCGCTCAACATCAGGTTCCTGATAAGGCCATCTCTTTGAAGAGAGAGAAAGACCTAGGACTTTCGTGAGCGAGATTTGAAGTGAAATGTTTCTAGCTAAGACCAAACATTTTGGGAATGGATACTCAATCAAATTTTATTTGTCACATGCGCAGAATACAATCGGTGTAGACCTTACCGAGAAATACTTACAAGCCCTTAACCAACACTGCAGTTTTAATAAAATTAGAGTTAAGAAAATATTTACAAAGTAAACTGAAGTTTAAAAAAATACTCCATAATGACAAAGAATTTTTTTGTTTGTTGTTGTTGCAAATGTCTAAAAAAAAATAAAAAAAAATGATCTCACATTTACATAAGTATTCAGACCCTTTACTCAGTACTTTGTTGAAGCACCTTTGGCAGCGATTACAGCCTTGAGTCTTCTTGGGTATGACGCTCCTCTTAAACTCTGTCAGATTGGATGTGGAGCGTTGCTGCACAACTGTTTTCAGGTCTCCAGAGATGTTTGATTGGTTTCAAGTTCGGGCTCTGGCTGGGCCACTCAAGGACTTTCAGAGACTTGTCCCGAAGCCACTCCTTTTATTTTTTATTTAACTAGGCAAGTCAGTTAAGAACAAGTTCTTATTTTGTAGGTAGGGATAAAGTGACTATGCATAGATAATAAATAATGCAAATACTCCAGGTTGCCATTTGATCAATTGTTCTGCATTCTAACGGCTTGGGGGTAGAAGCTGTTAAGGAGCCTTTTGGACCTAGACTCCGGTACTGCTTGCTGTGTGGTAGCAGAGACAACAGTCTATGACTTGGGTGGCTGGAGTCTGACAATTTTTTGGGCCTTTCTCTGACACCGCCTAGTATGGAAGTCCTGGATGGCAGGAAGCTTGGCCCCAGTGATGTACTGGGCCATACGCACTACCCTCTGTAGCGCCTTACAGTCGAATGCCGAGTAGTTGCCATACCATGCGGTGATACAACCGGTCAGGATGCTCTCAATGGTGCAGTTGTATAACCCATGCCAAATCTTTTCAGTCTCCTGAGGGGGAATAGAGTTGTCGTGCCCTCTTCACGACTGTCTTGGTGTGGTTGGACCATGATTGTTTGTTGGTGATGTGGACACCAAGGAGCGTGAAGCTCTCAAACCGCTCCACTACAGCCCCCTCGATGTAAAAAGGAGGGTGTTCAGCCCTCCTTTTCCTGTAGTCCACGATCATACTATAGTGCACCGTTTGCACACTCCTTGTTATATTCAGAAAGGAATTTTAGATTCAGTATAAACAATCGTTGGTATAGTGACATTCTTGTTTTATGAATGGTAAAGGTCACGTGACCATTGACACAAATGTGTGTCATGTCATGATGTGTCCCATTCCAAGCTCTACGGAGGGTGCTCTAGCAAACAAACAGCAGAGACCTGAGAACACCATCCAACCTGGAACTAAGGGAGTAGTGTTTGGTCTGATGCTATTTTGAAAGCCAAGAAGAAAATGTTTATTTAAATTTTTTAATAATAAAGTACATCACAATGATATATTTTACTTTATGGGGACTGAATGTTTCAAGATGGCGTAGCATCTCATTCCAAGATGTCGTAGCAGTCGGACGTGTATTTGTCTTTGTCTTATCCCGTGTAAATAGTTTTTTTTGGTATATATTTTAATCTCACTTTCTATCTACGAACTAAATATACTTTCCTGCAACCCGCCTCACCCAATGTGGTACGGATCTGCTATTTTTATTCCTTATAACTGGAACTTCCATCAGGAGCTAGCCAGCTAATTAGCTACTAGCTATCAGTCTTTGTTAGCCACTACTAGCGGTCTTCATCTTTAGCTCGGACACCAGCCAGCTTTAGATCGGACAATACCTGCCAGTCTTCACAGCGCAATATCAACCCAGAGCATATCGGACTGCTTCTCTCTACCACACCACCGGATTCCTCCTGCAAGCTCTGGACCATTACACCGGATCATCGCAGCTAGCTAGCTAGAATAGAGTGGCTACTGTTAGCTAATGCCTCTGTCCCGAAGCAAGCACCAGTTAGCCTTGAGCTAGCCTTGAGATAGCTGGTATATGGGCCTAACTTCTTGTGCTACAATAGCTCTTTTGCCAATTGGCCTGGACCCTTTATTGTCGACACGGAGCCCCGCCAATCCATCGCGACTGGTCTGCCGACGTAAACGTCCGATGTGGTTTCATCAGGCTTTTTGTTGCGATGTCGCTTAAGACCCATCCGTAAGCCCCGGCCCTCTAGCTTTCTGAACGCCGTTGTCTCCCGCTCGCCTAGCGTAGTAGGGACTACTGAACGGCTCCCTGACTTAGCTATTGCTGCTCATTGGAACCTACGATCACTCGACTACACAGCTGATGCCTGCTGGACTATTCACTAACGCGGTACCTCTTTTTGTTTATCTGTCGGCCCCAGCCTCGAACTCAGGTCCTGTGCGTACCTAACTGACCCTCTCTGCCCATTCATCGCCATTTACCCGTTGTTGTCTAAGCTCTCCCGATCAACACCCGTGATTGCTTTATGCCTCTCTCTAATGTCAATATGTCTTGTCTACTGCTGTCTCGGTTAGTACTTATTGTTTTATTTCACTGTAGAGCCATCAGTCCCGCTCAATATGCCTTAGATAGCTCTTTTGTCCCACCCCCCACACATGCGGAGACCTCACCTGGCTTAAATGGTTCCTCCAGAGATGCAATCTCTCTCATCGTCACTCAACGCCTAGGTTTACCTCCACTGTACACACATCCTACCATACCCTTGTCTGTACATTATGCCCTGAATCTATTCTACCATGCCCAGAAATCTGCTCCTTTTATTCTCTGTTCCCAGTGCACTAGACAACCAGTTCTTATAGCCTTTAGCCGTACCCTTATCCTACTCCTTCTCTGTTCCCCTGGTGATGTAGAGGTTAACCCAGGCCCTGTAGCCCCCAGTACCACACCTATTCCCCAGGCGCTCTCATTTGTTGACTTCTGTAACTGTAAAAGCCTTGGTTTAATGCATGTTAACATCAGAAACCTCCTCCCTAAGTTTGTTTGTTTGTTTTATTCACTGCTTTAGCACACTCTGCCAACCCTGATGTCCTAGCCGTGTCTGAATCCTGGCTTAGGAAGGCCACGGAAAATTCAGAAATGTCCATCCCCAACTACAACATTTTGCGTCAAGATAGAACTGCCAAAGGGGGCGGAGTTGCAATCTACTGCAGAGATGGCCTGCAGAGTTCTGTCATACTATCCAGGTCTGTGCCCAAACAGTTCGAGCTTCTACTTTTAAAAACCCACCTTTCCAGAGATAAGTCTCTCACTGTTGCCGCTTGTTATAGACCCTCCTCAGCCCCCAGCTGTGCCCTGGACTCCATATGTGAATTGATTGCCCCCCATCTATCTTCAGAGTTCGTACTGTTAGGTGACCTAAACTGGGATATGCTTAACACCCCGGCCTCCCTACAATCTAAGCTAGATGCCCTCAATACCACACAAATCATCAAGGAACCTACCAGGTACAACCGTAAATCCGTAAACACGGGCACCCTCATAGATATCATCCTGACCAACTTGCCCTCTAAATTCACCTCTGCTGTCTTCAACCAGGATCTCAGCGATCACTGCCTCATTGCCTGCATCCGTAATGGGCCCGCGGTCAAACGACCACCCCTCATCACTGTCAAACCCTCCCTAAAACACTTCAGTGAGCAGGCCTTTCTAATCGACCTGGCTCGGGTATCCTGGAAGGATATTGACCTCATCCCATTAGTAGAGGATGCCTGGTTGTTCTTTAAAAGTGCTTTCCTCACCATCTTCAATAGGAATGCCCCATTCAAAAAGGTAGAACTAAGAACCAATATAGCCCTTGGTTCACTCCAGACTTGACTGCCCTTGACCAGAACAAAAACACCCCCCCCCCCGCTTCTCCTTCACCCAAATCCAGATAGCTGATGTTCTGAAAGAGCTGCAAAATCTGGACCCCTACATATCAGCTGGGCTAGACAATCTGGACCCTCTCTTTCTAAAATGATCCACCGCAATTGTTGCAACCCCTATTACTAGCCTGTTCAACCTCTCTTTCAAATCGTCTGAGATCCCTAAAGATTGGAAAGTTGCCGCGGTCATCCCCCTCTTCAAAGGTGTTACTGACAAGAAGCACATGGCTGAGCTCTTTAATCACCACTTCATTAAGTCAGGATTCCTATTTGACTCAGCCATGCCTCCTTGCCCGTCCAACATTTCCTCATCTCCCACCCCTTCTAATGCGACTATCCCCGATGCTTCTCCCTCTTTCTCCTGCCCCACTACAAAGTTTATCCCTGCAGGCAGTCACTGAGTCCGAGGTGCTAAAGGAGCTCCTTAAACTTGACCCCAAAAAAACATCTGGGTCAGATGGTTTAGACCATTTCTTCTTTAAGGTTGCTGCCCCTATCGTCGCCAAGCATATCTCCAACCTTTTTAACCTGTCTCTCCTTTCTGGGGAGGTTCCCATTGCTTGGAAGGCAGCCACGGATCGTCCTTTATTTAAAGGGGGCGATCAAGCTGATCCTAACTGTTATAGACCTATTTCTATTTTGCCCTGTTTATCAAAAGTGTTGGAAAAACATGTCTAATCTATTGAATGGCTTTCTTGATGTCTAGTATTCTCTCTGGTATGCAATCTGGTTTCTGCTCAGGTTATGGATGTGTCACTGCAACCTTAAAGGTCCTGAATGATGTCACCATTTCCCTTGATTCTAAGCAATGTTGTGCTGCTATTTTTATTGACTTGGCCAAAGCTTTTGATACGATAGACCATTCCATTCTTGTGGGCCAGCTAAGGAACATTGGTGTCTCTGAGGGGTCTTTGGCCTGGTTTGCTAACTACCTCTCAAAGAGTGCAGTGCATAAAGTCAATAAATCTGCTGTCTCAGCCACTGCCTGTCACCAAGGGAGTACCCCAAGGCTCAATCCTAGGCCCCACGCTCTTCTCAATTTACATCAACAACATAGCTCAGGCAGTAGGAAGCTCTCATCCATGTATATGCAGATGATACAGTCTTATACTCAGCTGGCCCCTCCCCAGATGTTGTGTTAAATGCTCTGCAACAAAGATATCTTAGTGTCCAACAAGCTTTCTCTACCCATACCTTTGTTTTGGAGGTGATCAGAACAAGGTTTTTGTGGTTTGGTAAGAATAATGCCCCTCTCCCCACAGGTGTGATTACCTCATAGAAGTACTTGGGAGTATGGCTAGACGGTACACTGTCCTTCTCGCAGCACATATCAAAGCTGCAGGCTAAAGTTAAATCTTGACTTGGTTTTCTCTATCGTAATCGCTCCTTTTTCACCAAAGCTGCCAAACTAACCCTGATTCAGATGACCATCCTACCCATGCTAGATTACGGAGACATAATTTATAGATCGGCAGGTAAGGGTGCTCTCAAGCGACTAGATGTTCTTTACCATTCGGCCATCAGATTTGCCACCAATGCTCCTTATAGGACACATCACTGCACTCTATACTCCTCTGTAAACTGGTCATCTCTGTATACCGGTCACAAGACCCACTGGTTGATGCTTATTTATAAAACCCTCTTAGGCCTCACTCCCCCCTATCTGAGATATCTACTGCAGCCCTCATTCTCCACATACAACACCCGTTTTGCCAGTCACATTCTGTGTAAAGGTCCACAAAGCACACACATCCCTGGGTCGCTCATATTTTTAGTTTGGTGCAGCTAGCAACTGGAACGAGCTGCAACAAACACTCAAACTGGACTGTTTTATCTCCATGTCTTCATTCAAAGACTCAATCATGGACACTCTTCCTGACACTTATGGCTGCTTTGCGTGATGTATTGTTGTCTCTACCTTCTTGCCCTTCGTGCTTTGTTTGTGCCCAGTAATGTTTGTACCATGTTTTGTGCTGCTGTTGTCATGTTGCGTTGCTACCATGGTGTGTTGTTATGTATTGCTGCCTTGCTATGTTGTTGTCTTAGGTCTGTCTTTATGTAGTGTTGTCGTGATTTGTGTTTTGTCCTATATTTATATATTTTTTATTTATATTTAATCCCAGCCCACGTCCCCGCAGGATGCCTTTTGCCTTTTGGTAGGCAGTCATTGTAAATAAGAATTTGTTCTTAACTGATTTGCCTAGTTACAGTTGAAGTCGGAAGTTTACATACACTTAGGTTGGAGTCATTAAAACTCGTTTTCAACCACTCCACAAATTTCTTGTTAACAAACTATAGTTTTGGCAAGTCAGTTAGGACATCTACTTTGTGCATGACACAAGTAATTTCTCCAAAAATAGTTTACAGACAGATTATTTCACTTATAATTCACTGTATCACAATTCCAGTGGGTCAGAAGTTTACATACACTAAGTTGACTGCGCCTTTAAACAGCTTGGAAAATTCCAGAAAATTGTGTCATGGCTTTAGAAGCTTCTGATAGCCTAATTGACATCATTTGAGTCAATTGGAGGTGTACCTGTGGATGTATTTCAAGGCCTACCTTCAAACTCAGTGCCTCTTTGCTTGACATCATGGGAAAATCCAAAGAAATCAGCCAAGACCTCAGAAAAAAATTTGTAGACCTCCACAAGTCTGATTCATCCTTGGGAGCAATTTCCAAATGCCAGAAGGTACCACGTTCATCTGTAAAAACAATAGTACGCAAGTATAAACACCATAGGCCCACGCAGCCGTCATACCGCTTAGGAAGGAGACGAGTTCTTTGGTGCGAAAAATGCAAATCAATCCCAGAACAACAGCAAAGGACCTTGTGAAGATGCTGGAGGAAACGTACAAAAGTATCTATATCAACAGTAAAACGAGTCCAATATCGACATAACCTGAAAGGCCGCTCAGCAAGAAAGAAGCCACTGCTCCAAACCGCCATAAAAAAGCCAGACTGGTTTGCAACTGAATATGGGGACAAAGATTGTACTTTTTGGAGAAATGTCCTCTGGTCTGATGAAATAAAAATAGAACTGTTGGCCATAATGACCATTATGTTTTGAGGAAAAAGGGAGAGGCTTGCAAGCCGAAGAACACCATCCCAACCGTAAAGCACGGGGGTGGCAGCATCATGTTGTGGGTTTGCTTTGCTGCAGGACGGACTGGTGCACTTCACAAAATAGATGGCATCATGAGGTAGGAAAATTAGGTGGATATATTGAAGCAACACCTCAAGACATCAGTCAGGAGGTTAAAGCTTGGTCGCAAATGGGTCTTCCAAATGGACAATGACCCCAAGCATACTTCCAAAGTTGTGGCAAAATGGCTTAAGGGCAACAAAGTCAAGGTATTGGAGTGGCCATCACAAAGCCCTGACTTCAATCCTATTGAAAATTTGTGGGCAGAACTGAAAAAGCATGTGCGAGCAAGGAGGCCTACAAACCTGACTCAGTTACACCAGCTCTGTCAGGTGGAATGGGCCAAAATTCACCCAACTTATTGTGGGAAGCTTGTGGAAGGCTACCCGAAATGTTTGACCCAAGTTAAACAATTTTTAAAGGCAATGCTACCAAATACTAGATACCTCATATCTGTAATCATTAACACCTATCCGTGTGACACACATACACACAACAACACACACACTGGGAATGTGGTGTGTTGTTCCCACTGGGAATGTGGTGAAAGAAATTAAAGCTGAAATAAATAATTCTCTCTACTATTATTCTGACATTTCACATTCTTAAAATAAAGTGTTGATCCTAACTGACCTAAGACAGGGAATTTTTACTATGATTAAATCTCAGGAATTGTGAAACTGAGTTTAAATGTATTTGGTTAAGGTGTATGTAAACTTCCGACTTCAACTGTAAATAAAGGTTACATAAATACACACAAATCCCCCATCGTAAATGATGCACATTTAATTTTGTTGTCCCCCTCCCCACAGCTTTAAGCTTCAGCAGAAAAATAGTTCTGGTTTGAAATATATTTGTTATATATACCCATTTGCCGTTGCAATGGAACAGCGCACAGTAAGAGAGAAATATATAAATGGTTGTAAATGAGAGTGGAAAACGGTTACAAATGAAGGGGAGGTGCCATTTTATCACCTTGGTAACTGTGATGACGTATGACAAAAAACTCTGCCACTCAGATAGACCTCCCCAGTGAAATAAAAGATGCCATCAAGTCTACTCTTCAGCTATTGTATTTCAACGTAGTCAGCTATCTTCAACGGTGTGCTGTAACACAGTCATTTCAATAAACGCAGATTTTAGCCATCCAGTTGAATTGAACAAAACCTAGTCTGCACACGGATTTTAAGGAAGATAATTACTAAAATAATTGTTTTTGTTTTTTTAGGGCTCACGCGATATTAAAATTTGCAGCAGGCTACGTGCGCGACGTGCACAGCATTCCAGACGTCGGAATAGAATCCAGCTTTCTGGCTAATTATAAAGCTAGCTACATTGTTTATTTTCCAGAACTTTTGTTATTAAACCAATAGGCTTTTCTCTACGGATCCGGTTTCTATTTAGATGGCAAGCTTCCCTAATTCTGTAAACGAAAATGAAATAGGTAAGTTGAGATCCTTTTCACTATCCTGCTCTGTGTTTGGGGTGGAGGGGTTGCAAACGTCAATGTTTATTTCGCTATCTAAGATGCATTAACCTAGCTAGCTACTATGTTACACCTTTCATCTATCGGTGACGTCATATGTAGTCTTACTTTATTTTCTATTGTAGGTCAAGTCGTTTCTTCCATAGCCTATAACCTATTTACTAGACTAGAGACTCACACACTACAGTAACCGCCTGTCACATATTCACCATGCACCCGCGGTTTATACTCGGTGGCCCCACACCAAAGACAATATGGTAGAAACTCTAACCACACATCGCGCGAGCAGTCGGCACTTGTTTCCCATGTCATTCGGTGGTGGAGGCGACGGCGGTAATTACGTTTCTGAAGTTTGACTCATTCCTCATTAGTCGGGGAAGCGCACTGATTTATCAGGTAGCTATTGTATAAAATGGGTGTTTTGTTGCAACACCTCTATTGCGTAATACATTAAAGTGATATATGATGTCTCATTTATATTCCAACCGAATGTTTATGTTACCCAGTTAAAATAAGTTGGGCTAATAATAAATAAATACAATAGTGTGTTTGGTTGCAACTCTGCGTAATAAATCAAAGTGATATATGATGTCTCCTTTAGCTACTTGGTTAACCATATCTTTATGGTACCCAGTTAAAATAAGTTTATTTGGGCTAATAATATGTTGTGTATTATAGCCAACTTCATTATCATTGATTTACATTTGTAATGGCATGTCAAGTAACAAAACAGTATTGACTCTCAGAATCTCTCAATAAAATTACTTTTGAGCATCAATTCTGACATTGAACATTCATGTCCAGCTACACCAGAGGTTAGTTTAGGGTGGTGGAACCAGCCTGGTCTGTGTTCGCCTTTCGAAATAGATTGATGAATGCAGCGACCAGGCTGGTGAAATAGAATGACGAAAGCAGTGATCAGGCTGGTTCCACCAGGCTAAGGTCAGTTGGCCCCGAAGCATCTTTTCTACACTGTCATTCAGAAGTTGCTCACAAGCACCATATCATCATGGTATTTGTGCTATTGATCCCTGACTGACCTCTTGTTTCTGTTTTCAGGTAAGGCTAAGTTCATTGGTGAACTCTTAGTGCCTGTTGCTCCCTTTGACCAGAAGTCCGGGCGAGAGACCTGGACTGTAGCCTTTGCACCTGATGGTTCCTACTTCGCTTGGTCTCAAGGGCATCGCATTGTGACGCTTGTTCCCTGGTCAAAATGCCTGAAGAATTTGTAAGTACCTGTACTAGGCCTAACCACATTCTTGGTCAGTACAATTGTGATCAGAAAGTAACAGGTTAGGCCCTACTTCAAAGGTCTGTACATTTTGAGGGAGGCCTACAGAAGCAACTATTCCTTTTGAGTTTTGAAATTCAACAGTTTAAAATGTCTGAATAGCCTAACTAATTTGTCTGTGCAATGAATGCACTGACTGGTGTGGAGTCGTATTTGGCAGTAGAGAGCAGGGGAGGAAGAGAGACAGTGAATGTGGCGTGTGCTGGTGTGTTGCTGGTGCCCACTGGGTATTCATTTGGCGGCTGCCGTGCCTGTTTCATTGTCTGGTGTTTTAAGGCCCTTTCAGCGCTCCTCCACTCTTACTTTAACAGGTCGCACGGCACACTTCCAAAGGCTTCAACAAGAATTAAGCACAAATAGTGCATTTACAACAGCATCCTGTCCAGACCAGGGTCGGAGCTCCCTCTGACCACGTGAGCTGCGTCAGCCAGGCTACCCTGGCCTGTTACTTGACTTAAAAAGGAAGTAGGCTGTAGCCCCCCACTGGCACTGTATATAAATAAATAAAAATCCCCCACAGTAAAATAAATAAAAATAATTCAATGAGTACATTTGTCTAAGCTTTTGACTGGTACTGTATTTTATTTATTGTTGCTTCATTCCTTTCTCCTAATGTTTCTTACAATATGCTATTTTGTTTTGCTTGAATATCTTGATGGTGTTCTGTACTAGATTCTGCTATTTTTAAAGCAGCAGCTGATGGTTGATAATGTAGAGTGGACTTTCATTAATGAGGAGTTCTTGGTAAACCAAGTTAGAGGAAAGGAGACACTGCTTCTTGTTATTCAGAAGTGGATATATACTCAAGGGCCTTGTGTTATCTTAGCCTATAATTTTAGAACGTTAGAAAAGCTTCTGTAAAGTACAGTCAAACTTTTACAGAAACGGTCTTGTCTTTGGCAAGAGAAAGCAACACACAGCAGCTTAGGGTTTTATTATTGTATCCTTATGTTGTAAAATAATTTAAGGTTTACTGCCATGAAGTCAACTACTTGGTGTCAGGCTGTAAACCTTTCTGTAAACAATGACACGTCAAATCAATATTAAAGGAAGGCTGAGGGCTATAAATGCACTTTTACATTATTTCAGGGCTACAGCCTACTTCCTTTTTAAGTCGAGTAACAGGCCAGGGTAGCCTGGCTGACACGGCTCACGTGGTCAGAGGGAGCTCCGACCCTGGTCTGGACAGGATGCTGTTGTAAATGCACTATTTGTGCTTCAATCTTGCTGAGCTTTGATTGGTTCTCTGACAGGTTTTTTTTCATGGGGGGTTGAGACTTCACATTGTTTGGGTTTGAAAATCCAACAGTTGTATTGGAAGGGGGCGGTGCTCAGGGGCTGTATGTGGCTCACCATGTGGGTGTTTGAGTGAGAGACACAAGATAACTAATCATAAAAATAAAATAACACAGCCACCCTTCATTATCGAGGCATCGTGCTGACATCAAAAGAGCCTATCCACTCTAAAGTCAGGAGGATTTCGAGTTAGGTGTCAGTCAGACTAAGGCCAAGGTGCATCCAATCTGATTTTCTAATATCCACAACATTCTATAACACCACAGAACTGAAAATTAATTCTAGATTCTGACATTCCAAATTGTTGTTTACAGTTCTAGTTGAGTTCTTGGTCTCGTTCTAGAATATTCTAGTAGTTCATTACTTGTGCTATCCTTCCCTGTGAGGAGGAAACAGAGCGCAGTGTGCTGTGGAGCAAGCTGCCACGGACACGTGGCATGTATTATCAGTTGCCTTTCTGCAGAGCTGGCTCTTTTTCCACACAAAAAAGCCTTGTGACCTCCCCAGAACCTTGTCAACTTGTCTGAGCAAAAAGAGCTTATTGCATAGTAGACATGTTGTAGTACACTGTTTGGTATTACCTATTGGGTGTAGTTGTGGTTAGCTAGGCCAGAATGGTTTAGGCAAGTCCTGTCTAGTGGAGAGAGATTGTTAAAAATTTAAAACCGGTCAAGGTGTAGAGCTATACTAGATGCAAAATATAAGGGAACAATTTCAATATTTAAATGTTTAATAGACAGACAAAGACAGAGATATTAATATGCGAAGATAGATGCGTTCCTCTAAGACAGCCTTTCTCAAACTTTTTTGTGCCAGGGACCAGCAAGGCATGGGCTTTTTTCTCTGGGGACTTTACTTTTTTTTTTTTATATATAAATCATAATCGCTTTTTCTTTATGAACATTCATTTATTTTTTACTTTACACTAAATTAATGAATTATGTATTTAATTGGCTTCCTTCATGGTTTGTCTGTCTGTGTTGTACTCATGGGCAGTGTCGCTCTGTCTGTCTATAAATGACAAAACAAAAATAATATAATTTAGTCATTATACACAATCACATTACCTGTTGTCAATAAAAACAATATAGCAACTAGGGATGCACGATATATCGGTGAACATATCGGAATTGGCCGATATTAGCTAAAAATGGCAACATCGGTATTGGCCCGATGTCTAGTTTAACGCTGATGTGCAAAACCTATGTCAAAGTTACCGTGCATACCTATATAACGTAGGTACATGATGTAATGACGCCACGTAAAATGTTGCGCTACACGTGCAACACAGCATTCCTAACCTAGCCCACAATGTCTGCTGTGTGGATCGAGCAGTCAACAAGTCGAGCAGTCATTTGAAGGAGTAAGGAAATTTCAGCGAGACAACTCAAAGGCGAAATCCATTAACGGCAAGAAAATAGAATTCATTGCCCTTGACAATCAACCGTTCTCTGTCGTGGGTGATGTTGGCTTTTGCCGACTGGTCAAGCACCCGGGTACACACTACCAAGTGTGCTATTTTTCAGATGTTGCCGTCCCGGAGTTGCACAGTAATACCGTCACTGCTATTAGCTTCACGACTGACATTTGGACCAGCGATATCAGCCCTATGAGCATGCCAAGTCTGACAGAAGAGTGGGTCATCGAGGATTTCGTACTGAGGAAAGTTGTATTGCATGCTCAGGAATATGCTGGTTGTCATACCACTGCTGGCATTTGAGAACATGTTTGAAACATGAACACACTAGCTAGCTCCATTCGAACAACTGACTTGAAATAAGCTCACCAACTGCGCCTGCAGTAGACGTGATACCCTCAGTCATGGCATTGAAACGCCTGCTCAACACAACTGACAAGGATGTAAACAAATGTGCACAAAATCTGAGAAGCTTTATGTGCATATGGAAAATTTCTGGCATCTTTTTTTTCAGCTCATGAAACATGGGACCAACACTTTACATGTTGCATTTATATATTTTCTAACGCCACCGATTCTGTCACATAAGTGGAGTGCGCATGCCCATTCTGACTTCGTCAATGCTAAGCTAACCAGTTAGCTAGCGTGCGGCATTAGTGCTGACTATTTTCTATGGAGTGAAGATGGCCCCTTTTCCTGACGAGTTGGATGTTTTTACTGGCCCACATTGGCGTATGAAACAGTTGCCATTGACAACAGTTTGCCCCAGCAACAAAACGGCCCACACGGGCTGTGAACAAGCGATTCGGTGGCATTCTCTCTTTACTGTGTCGCCACCATGCTCGATGTCATGTACAAGGACTGCTACTGTGATGTAGACAAGAAACAAGGTTTACATGAAATGTACATACACAGCTGGACAAGACGGAAACGGACACAGTGACAGTGCGCTCCGAGGAAGAGGCCACGGACAGAGCTGAAACTTCACTGCTTGACATGTATGATGAAATCCTGGTTGAGAATGGAACAAATGAACAATGAAACAGCACAGCAAGTAAGTGAAAGAAATAGGTTTTGATTATGTTTTACTGGTAATGGGGACATATGTAAATGCTAACAAAATAACTTTTTGGTGTGTGTGTGTGTAACCTTTATTTAACTAGGCAAGTCAGTTAAGAACAAGTTCTTATTTCCAATGACGGCCTACCCCGGCCAAACCCGGACAATGCTGGGCCAATTGTGCACTGCCCTATGGGACTCCCAATCACGACCGGATGTGATACAGCCTGGATTCGAACCAGGGACTGTAGTGACGCCTCTTGCACTGCGATGCAGTGCCTTAGACCGACGTGTCAGTGTGTGTGTGTGTTAACTGTACTAGAATGCTTAAAGCCACAAAAAAAATATATTGGTATCAGGTTTTTTTGGCAAGGAAAATATCGGATATCGGTATCGGGCAAAAATGTCACATCGGTGCATCACTAATAGCAACTGAATCTTTATAAACAAATAACAATCTATCAATATATACAATGTTAAATAAATAGAATATTACAAGATATTTGACTCACTCAATCATTGAGACTGGTGTGCCTGCCTCTTGGACATCAACAGGTCAAACCTCAGAGGGAAGGAGGAGAGGGACACTGAGGGGTTTTTAACAGCTAGTCTGCTGCAATATTTAGATTTTGTTGCAGCAAGAGAGGAGAAGCCTTTCTCACATAAGTATGTAGAATGAAAGGGGATGAATGTCTTCACTGCCATCTCGCTGAGTTGTGGGTATTCTCTGCTGCTGAACAGCCAGAATGTGGAAAGGCACATCTCATTAAAACCAGTGTCCAGCATTCTTTTTATTCTTGCCACATTTGAGCAGCAGTCCCGTTGGTACAGAGTCCGATATAACGTCCCATCGTAATCCATGTCCCGTTATGTAGGCCTACTTGTTCAGAACACAGAATATTTCACCTGCAGCTGTATTCTGAGGCATCTCTTGAAAACAAATACATTCTTCATAAATGTAGCATACACACACACAAGAAGCGGGCATTTGAAATGTCAGTCATCTAATTGGATTGCAAACCAATTTGATGCACAGGCTCTGTCTAAAACCTGTGATTCAATATCATCTGCCATATTGTGGATTCTAGGTGTGACAGTGTTATTGGAAGTGGGATTTCACTGACCGTTGTAGCAGCAGTTGGGCCTAAAACTTCTCGGCAAGCATCCACGTCTGATGGCATCACCAGCTTTTCAACTATAGCGAAAGGAGCCTGGCACTTGGAAATGTTTTGAGAGAGTACGATGCCCTCAGTAAAGTGTTGTCTGAAATGATTGTGCACATTTTTGGGGGGGTTGGTCGGTCATCTCTTTTTTGTAAAAAAACTATGCTTCGGTGTAACTATACTTCATCATGGCAACACAATTTTTTACTGCAACCTAGACTGCAGCATGCGTAGTTGAGCGCATTGCCCAAGCAGGCCTATGGCAAGTATTTATTCGATTCAAATATGCCGCAGACCAAAGAAAGCCCCAATCATATTCAAGACAAATTTGCCGCGGACCGGCAAGCACTCCTCCACAGACCGAGGTTTGAGAAAGGCTGCTCTTAAGAGGTTCGCAGCAAATCTTTCTCCTTCCAGCAGGGAGTGTAGACCTAAATACTCCTTGTGTTTGTTGTCTCATCCTTCCCTGCCCTTGGTCAAAACATTGAATCAAGGCTGAGACCTAGAGGTTCAATAGACTATACATTTTAAAAGGACACCCATGGCTGATTTTTGTGGCTCATGGGCCCAGATATCAGTTACTAAGACCTGTTTATGATGATTTCTGTCCTTAGAGGTTACCTGGAGGCCAAATTCCAATAGGGAATAATCATCACAATATCTTTCTTAACAATATGAAACTCATGGACCAAGTTAGCCAACCCTCTCTCACCACTTTAGACTGCATGTATCACTCAGTGCTCTCCTCCTTTATGTGCATAATTCTTTTAGCTGTTTGGCACCTGGATCTATTGAATTCAGATGCGTTACATTAAAAAGTTATGTGATCATCGCACTGTAGGACTACATGTAACTCACGTTTCTCCCTCTCCTTTCCCTCCATTACCCTCATTTCCCTGTTATCCATTTCTGTCCCTTCTCTTTTTCTGCCCTCTCTCCATCTCACTCCCTGTCTTTCCACATGGCCCCTCTCCTTCCTCTCTTTCTATCCCACTCTCCAGTGTTGGGGAAGGCTCCAACGGAGCGGGCCCTCAGCGTTTGTCGCGGCAGAACAGCGAGGGGGGAACAGTGGTGCCAGTGGGCGAGCCCAGGGAGCATACCATCGACTGCGGTGACATCGTGTGGGGTCTGGCCTTTGGCTCGTCTGTGCCAGAGAAGCAGAGTCGCTGCGTCAACATCGAGTGGCACCGTTTCAAGTTCGGTCAGGACCAGCTGCTGCTTGCCACGGGCCTCAACAATGGACGTGTCAAGATCTGGGACGTCTATACTGGTGAGCACCTGATTAAACATGAACATCACAACCAGCTGGGCGGCTCTGTTTTCACAGTGCATTATTCCTAGTTCCATGTACCAATGCAAGTTATTGAATCAGCATGCCTCTTCTCAGCAGGGAGGAAGTTGAAGCCTCGTAGGGGGGTTTCTTGGATCAACTTTCTCCACACACATCCTGGGCTGTGTTTTCATTCCAGAAAATCCACTTCGCCCTTCTACCTTTTTTCACTCTCTCACAGATCTTATAGTTGAAAGCAGCACGGCAGAAATTGGGTGGGGCTGTTTACACCAAATCTAGCTTTTGGGGGGGGTCAGGCAGGTTCCTTTTTGCTGGGTGGGGTCAGGCACACCTGTGATATATATTTTTTTCCATGATTATGAGAAGGTCGCTTCTGGTGACTTTTAAAAGGACATTACACGATAAAAAAAAGAAAAAAAGATGTATATTCAATTCTACAAATGTACGTTGTAACTTGGAACTCCGGGGTTTTTCTGGATCAAAATTGGGCTTAGTATTTAGAGGTCCTCTTCTTGGCCGCATATATTTTTTTTTCTGTTTTTAAAGGGAATTTCCTGCAATTATACACAATGTGTCATGGTGCAGAGAGAGAACATTCAAGTTTTAAAGCTACTTTCCTGCAATTCTCTACATTTTGCAATGGTTTATGACTTGTTCTTATGCTATCTGAGTGACTCAATCATAACAAAATCAATGGGTGCCGCATGCCATGATATTTATTTTGATGATTCTTAGTGCTGTGGAACGGTTGTTAAGACACTAACAGCTTACAGATGGTAGGCAATTAAGGTCACAGTTGTGATAACTTAGGACACGAAAGAGGCCTTTCTACTGACTCTGAAAAACACCAAAAGAAAGATGCCCAGGGTCCCTGCTCATCTGTGTGAACGTGCCTTAGGCATGCTGCAAGGAGGCATGAGGACTGCAGATGTGGCCAGGGCAATAAATTGCAATGTTCGTACTGTGAGACTCCTAAGACAGCGCTACAGGGAGACAGGATGGACAGCTGATCATCCTCACAGTGGCAGACCACATGTAACAACACCTGCACAGGATCGGTACATCTTAACATCACACCTGCGGGACAGGTACAGGATGGCAACAACTGCCCGAGTTACACCAGGAACGCACAATCCCTCCATCAGTGCTCAGACTGATGGAGGACTGAGGCTGGACTGAGGGCTTGTAGGCCTGTTGTAGGCAGGTCTTCACCAGACATCACCGGCAACAACGTGACAAACATGACAATGCAACATTCTGTGCGTGATTTCCTGCAAGACAGCAATGTCAGTGTTGTGCCATGGCCAGCGAAGAGCCCAGATCTCAATCCCATTGAGCACATCTGGGACCTGTTGGATCGGAGGGTGATGGCTAGGGACATTCCCCCCAGAAATGTCCGGGAACTTGCAGGTGCTTTGGTGGAAGAGTGGGGTAACATCTCACAGCAAGAACCGGCAAATCTGTTGCAGTCCATGAGGAGGAGATGCACTGCAGTACTAAATGCAACTGGTGGCCACACCAGATACTGACTGTTATTTTTGACCCCCCCCCCCTTTGTTCAGGGACGCATTATTCCATTTCTGTTAGACACATGTCTGTGGAACTTGTTCAGGTAATGTCTCAGTTGTTGAATCTTATGTTCATACAAATATTTACACGTTAAGTTTGAGAGGACATACATTTTTTTGCTGAGTTTATATACCCCAATTTGGGTGGAGTCTCCTCCTCTCTAAACATTACATATTTATTACTAGGCAGGAAGTTAAGTGATACGGGCCACAAACTGTTCCTTCTCCCTTAAGCTGACCTGACCTCTACCCCCTTCCTCACTACTCCACAGCTCTCCACCATTATCAGTGACTGCAATCATGTGATTCCTCTACTCGGCACCTCCCAAAGCCCCCTGGCTCCTATCCAACCTTCCCTGACCCCACCATATACATTCCTCCTACAGATACCCATTAACTTCTGGTGTATAAACTAGACTATGGCACTCCTCATGCCTCTAGTGTAACTGATGTTTAACAATATTTAAAGTTTAGAAATCCTACCCATCAGTCTGTGTTGGAGACAGTCAGTGGGTGATATAATGTGTTGACGTTCATTTTAGCCCAGCTGGCTGTCTGCTTGCGCCTCCACTCCTGCTCCCATGTTTTTTACTGACACACCTGAATGATGATGTTTGCCCACGGCCCCTCTCTCCCTGCTGCCAACACAGTGCTGATGTCACAAACCCGCTAGGCCCCCCTCTTTCCTAGACTCATTGGTTTTCTCTCTCACTTTTTCTCTCACACACCTACAGTTGAACTCGGAAGTTTACATACACCTTAGCCAAATGCATTTAAACTCAGTTTTTCACAATTCCTGACATTTAATCAGAGTAAAAATTCCCTGTCTTAGGTCAGTTAGAATCACCACTTTATTTTAAGAATGTGAAATGTCAGAATAATAGTGTAGAGTGATTTCTTTCATCACATTCCCAGTGGGTCAGACGTTTACATACACTCAATTAGTATTTGGTAGCATTGCCTTTAAATTGTTTAACTTGGGTCAAACGTTTCAGGTAGCCTTCCACAAGCTTCCCACAATAAGTTGGGTGAATTTTGGCCCATTCCCCCTGACAGAGCTGGTGTAATTGAGTCAGGTTTGTAGGCCTCCTTGCTCGCACACACTTTTTCAGTTCTGCCCACAAATTTTCTATAGGATTGAGGTCAGGGCTTTGTGATGGCCACTCCAATACCTTGACTTTGTTGTCCTTAAGCCATTTTGCCACAACTTTGGAAGTATGCTTGGGGTCATTGTCCATTTCGAAGACCCATTTGCGACCAAGCTTTAACCTCCTGACTGATGTCTTGAGATGTTGCTTCAATATATCCACCTAATTTTCCTACCTCATGATGCCTTCTATTTTGTGAAGTGCACCAGTCCCTCCTGCAGCAAAGCACCCCCACAACATGATGCTGCCCACCCCTGTGCTTTACGGTTGGGATGGTGTTCTTCGGCTTGCAAGCATCCCCCTTTTTCCTCCAAACATAACGATGGTCATTATGACCAAACAGTTCTATTTTTGTTTCGTCAGACCAGAGGACATTTCTCCAAAAAGTACGATCTTTGTCCCCATGTGCAGTTGCAAACTGTTGTCTGGCTTTTTTTATGGTGGTTTTGGAGCAGTGGTTTCTTCCTTGCTGAGTGGCCTTTCAGGTTATGTAGATATAGATACTTTTCTACCTGTTTCCTCCAGGATCTTCACATGTCCTTTGCTGTTGTTCTGGGATTGATTTGCGCTATTCGCACCAAAGTACGTTCTTCTCTAGGAGACAGAATGTGTCTCCTTCATGAGCGGTATGATGGCTGCGTGGTCCCATGGCGTTTATACTTGCGTACTATTGTTTGTACAGATGAACATGGTACCTTCAGGTGTTTGGAAATTGCTCCCAAGGATGAACCAGACTTGTGGAGGCCTACAATTGTTTTTCTGAGGTCTTGGCTGATTTCTTTTGATTTCCCCATGATGGCAAGCAAAGAGGCACCGAGTTTGAAGATAGGCCTTGAAATACATCTACAGGTACACCTCCAATTGACTCAAATGATGTCAATTAGCCTATCATAAGCTTCTAAAGCCATGACAATTTTCTGGAATTTTCCAAGCTGTTTAAGGACACAGTCAACTTATTGTATGTAAACTTGCTTTCTTTATTTCATGGCTGAATATTGCCGGTGGCATTACTTTTGTTAGGATTTGGCTTCAGGCGCAATTAGGGTGTTATTGTAATAACTATTATAATCGATTATTATTCCCCAATTTAGAGTTGTCAACTGTTAGCAGACTATTTGAGAATAGCTACTGTAATTGAGTCCCATCCTCCCCTCAATGGAACCAGTGTTTGGACTGAGTATCAGGAAGTAACAAATTGAAGGGTTTAACTCAGGATTACTCTGCTTTCAACTATTGTGTGTGTCTACCCAGAGGGTATTCTGTGTCACTCTGACTGTCAACACCAGGACCAGCCTTTAAAATAGAGCTCTCCTGGGCTCCAACTCATCATGTAAAGAAAAGAGCACAGTCAGTGGGACTAGTTGTTACATGAAGAATTCATTTGTGACCGCCCTCTTTCTTTCCCCTCTTAAATGTTTATTTTCTATACTCCATCTCACTCTCTTTTTATGTGCCTCTGTACAAACTGACAGTGCTCTGGTTACTTTTCACATGGGTGTGGAACCCACACTATTCTACACCCCACAGAGGGAATAAAGCAAATTGCAGCTCTGTGGCATTTTAATACACAAATCATGACAAATTCCCCAAGGCTGTGTAATTAGAGGTGGTGGAGTTGACCTACAGTAACTCGTCTGTGCTGTGTATCTCATTAGCTTTATTATTAACTCGGTGGTTGTTTGCCTTTACAGGAAAGCTGTTGCTGAATCTCATGGACCATACAGATATAGTGCGAGACCTCACTTTTGCCCCTGATGGCAGCCTCATGCTAGTCTCGGCATCCAGAGACAAAACCCTGAGGGTCTGGGACCTGAAAGATGACGGTAAGAACACTGAGCCCTGAGGAACACCTTTTTATTATCTTGGACCTGAAATCATTTTCCATGCTTGTTAACATAGTTATTGTTTTTGTTAGAGATTTGTACAGCTGTGCCAGCAAGTCACACTGATCTGTTGAGGTCAAGATTATTATGATGCATGCAGATGTCGTTTTTGTGTGTTGGGCTTATACACATCCACACACAAAGCTGAAGAAGTAGGGAGCATGTGATAAGTTGCCTTTGTTCCAGTGCAATGAGCTACTGCTGCTGACGGTTCCACCTTGAAAGGCCCCTCACCCCCTGCATGCGTTCTAAGCTCACATGAGCAGAGAATGTTAAAATTGGACCCAAGTCCAAGGTCTCCTGAACAAAAGCCTAGAGGAAGGCATAGCCATGGCATGGTCTGACCTAGTTTCTCCTCTATTGACCAGAGCAGTCCTGGGTACAGTCATTGATAAGTCAGATCACCACTAACACATCTATTTTATCTGTGAATCCGTGTTTTCAAATGACACAATCAACATACACAAGCAGTAGGATTTCCTACAGTTTTTGTAACTTGAAAAATGAAACTCCACGAGCCTAGACTCCAGAGCCTAATTGGAAAAACCTACATTTTACCATCTAAGCCCAGTAATTAAAATAGCCCAGTTATCCCTATTGAAATCTTGCAGACAATCCTATAAACCTTGGAAACATAATCAGCAGACATTGGTACTGTTACTTCATCACAATAATTTCTTAAAAAGCAAATAGTTTGTGCAATTCTCCGTCACATGTACATGTCATAACAACCTGTGATGCTGTGTTGTAGGCAACATGGTTAAAGTGTTGCGGGGTCATCAGAACTGGGTCTATTGCAGCGCATTCTCACCAGACTCCTCAGTCCTCTGCTCTGTCGGAGCCAGTAAATCGGTACGTACACCTGTTCCCCTTTCTCTCCTTTTTGAGATGAACTGCTTCTGTGTGCTATTGCTTGTCTAGTTATGCTCAATGACCTACCAATGAAACACTCCCACCTTCCCCTCAACTGAATCTTGACCGTTATGCTTGGTGTCATGACTAGTTCAACAGCCCTGCCTGTAGTTCGGTTTGGCTTGGTTTGAAGTAGCTTTGGTATTGTAATATGCATGTAGACTGAACAAATGATCACACACTTCTTTGTAATAGTTTTGGGATTTATCCTCCATCTACAGTCCAGCTCACAATCTAAACTGTTCATTTGATGCTTTAGAATGTGGGATGCAGATTGTTATGCTTTATTTAATGACCTTTGAACCTCAATGTAGACCAAAATCATTCAAAGAAATGTTCTAAATATTTTTGGATTTCCCTTTTTGATAAAATCTACCTGGTATTTAGTAAATAGTATGCAAGGAGAAAATTAGATGGTTAGCTAAGTGGCGTAGTCCTCAAAATGGCTGCCCAGCCAGTGCGGGATTGGACCCCAATGACTTCAGTCACAGATGCACACTTTGCAAGAACCTCATTAACATGCTAGTAGTTAGTTACTGTAGCCAGTTCCACCCTTCTTGTGCAGGGTGCAGCTAGATTGTTGTTAGGCTGTGTGTGTCCATAAGTGTCTTGCTTTCCCTGTCACAGGTGGCAGGTGTGTGAGTGTTTTTGAAGGGAGGGAGCGCCGCGCTGACATAAAGCAGCCGGTGCAGACGGCTGGCTGGTGGCACCAGTGCCACTACTACTGCCGGGCTGGGACGCACTGTGCCCCTGCCCAGGGGGCAGCCTTGCACCTACCTGACCGCAAGGTCTCCCGTACGTAGGTGCTGCTGTCTCCATGTTTGTCTACCTCCGCTGTCGCAGTTCCTCCTTTTATATCAGTTATAAAACAGTGATTTTAAAACGGCAGTAAAGTAAATACTTCCCACCCACATGGTCCCTTACCCCTCTCCTTCACCCTCTACTGTCCTTCCCCATCTCACCTCGACCCCCACTCCCAAATGTACTTAATTAGAAACCCTAACTATTATAGCACACCTTAACTGACATTTTGTTAGGTTAGTAGTTTTTGTCAGTTCAATGTCAGTCTCGCCCTCCCACAGTCTCTAACTTGTATGAATGACATTTATGATTATTTATGTCTCTCCATAATGAGGCTGTTAACATCAGTTACTTTAGTTTGATATCCTTAGTTCTCCCTCATCCTCCTGACTTCTCTCCCGGGGCCCATGTTTAAGGGCCAGTCAGCACGCCCATCTCTGTTGTGGCCGCCCTGCTCAGCCCCTTTTGTAATGGAGTTAGTGTGCAGGGGTCAGGTCATTGTTGGCGTAAATGAGAATTGAAAGGACTCTTTGTGGCTCCGCAGACTGCCATCATCCCAATAAATGTCTGCCTTTGTCCCAAACACTCTACCAAAATGAACATGGACAATGTTGGAGTTGAAAAAAACATGATGTAAGTTAGTGAATTCCCTGTTGCCTCATAATTGGCCAAAGGGCAGTATTTTCCTCACGGAAATGTCCCACTTTGATTAGCATTTGCATATTTTTTTGTTAAAACAGATCGAGAAAACAAACGCAACGGTCAATGATTTTCTGTGACCATAGTGGGAGAGGAAGAACAGTCTCTCATATAGAATGACTGAAAATCAAAACACATACTCGTCATAGTACAAAAAACAAAACTGCTAATACATTCAAACTGAACAGAATTTTTATAGAGAACTGAGCCTCATTAAAAAAGCCACAGAAAACAAAGGAGGCAACTGTAACTGTCTGCCATTTTGGAGCAGATTTTCCAGTCACTGGCAGCTGGCTGTCTTATAAAATGTGGAGTGGTGTAGCTTGCCTAAAATGCAGGCAGTAGCCTCATGCGTTGGATTCCTTTCATTTCACACTAACGCTAGAGGAGGGAGTAGGAGAACATTTTGAACTGAAGTAGCCCCCAGAAACCATTGACTTGATTGTGGAATGGCATTTATCTACTTTAGCTGCAATGTTGCACTTTTGCTCAAGTGCAATGTTTGCAGAACTCCTTGTGATGTTTTCAATAGGCCTATACAATCTTCTTTTGGTTGTAAAAGTTACAAGGAAGTACAACATCACTGTTAAAGCCTCTCTAGAATTGGGTTTTAATTAGATTTGCTCTGTTCTGGTCAGTTTAAAGTTTTAACAAACAACAAGGCATGTTCCTCTTGCGCATGCATTACATTGCTCTGGAGCAAAGGAACGTTCAAGGCTTTATGGCTGGCTGTTGAAAACAGTGTGCACATGTTGCAAATGTGTGTCCAAAGGCGTCAACCTTTTGGCCATCAAATGTTTTTTTTCTCTTGCAGTATGTCTCTTCGTAGGCTTCCGCCGGAGGTGCGAGCCTTTTGTAATCACAGTGAACTAGAACTCTGAAAGGGGAAACCAGTGGAGTAACATTATGTTACCTTAAGTTACTACTTGTTTTATTTTCTTTTTCTGTAGACTTAAAAATGTTTGTATTGAGAACGTTGTAAGTAGATATTAATGTTTAAATGATAGCCTACGTCAAGAATTTATATTGAGCACTATTTTAGCAGCTATGTTAAGAAACCAGATGTGCAGTGACATGCATTTTGTTACATAACATAGAATTGCTGCTTGAGTAGCATGTGATTTATTTTGTGCATTGTTTGGTCTGTAGTTCAACACATAAGCCATAAAATGACACTGAACATACAAAGATTTTTCTGTTTATTTCTTGTTTTATTTTTGTTGCTTAATTTAACTACTTGTAATTTACATTGTATCTGTTTTGACATTTTATGTCAGTAGTTTTTAGGTTAAGTGTTTTAAGTAGTTTAAAATGCTTGTCCCCTGCATGGCGTTATTCCGTGGACCTCTTTCTTCTGTAGGTGTTCCTTTGGGATATGGATAAATATTCCCTGATCCGGAAGCTTGAGGGTCACCATAATGACGTGGTGTCCTGTGAGTTCTCTCCTGATGGCGCCTTGCTCGCCACTGCCTCCTACGACACCCGCGTCATCATCTGGGACCCCCATGTGGGCACTGTGCTGCTGGAGCTAGCGTAAGTCACAGACACCAGGAACTAGGGCAAAGCAATGACACAATGATGTTGTTAAGACCTTGAAGTTTTCTTATCTCTGTGTTTTTCTCTCCTTCAGGCACCTCTTCCCTCCCCCCTCGCCCATCTTTGCAGGAGGGGCCAACGATCGCTGGGTACGTTCCGTAGCATTCTGTCACGACGGGCGTCACATCGCCAGCATCACTGACGACAGGTAAGGAACAAAGGCTGATACCTGTGTCTGGTGCATCAGAAGGGTCTAATAAGGAAAAGCTCAGCTTTAAAAATGTTTGAGATTCTTATGGCTAATGTCCACTTGATCTTCTCTCGAAGGCGTTCTCTTCTACCACACGTGGAGAGCATGGCTGGTGTAGATTTGTAAGTTTGTGTTGGCCATAGCTGCTTCACCAAGCTCACTTGCGCTGTCACACTTCACAGTGTACATGGTAAACTGCGTGCCCTCTCTGCTGATGAAAAAGTGTTAGTTTGCTGCAGTAGCAGAGCGCTGTGAAGCAGAGGGAGGGAGAGAGAGAGAGAGAGAGAGAGGGAGTCACGAGTCTTAATGGGGTCTGAGTGAGAACAGAGCTGTTGCAGCCAGGCAGGGCCCCCTTTGGGAATGGGTCACATGACGGCCATTAATCAACCGCTGACGCCTTGCTTCCTTCTCTCCTTAGCCCTTCCCTTCCTTGGTTAGGCTGCTAAGTGTTTACCAGTGCGAAGGCAGTGCTAGAGGGAGAGGAGGAACAAGTCTCACAAAATGGCGGGGACAATTTCTTGTCTCAGCCACATCTGCCAAGATTAGTTTTTCTGATAGGATGAGGATAAAACATTTTGAATTTGAACAGTTACATTTTATTTAATAGTGAAAATAAACCCTTTTTTTTTTTTAAATGAAGCGGAACAATATGAATCCTACAGTCTTTCAGCCAGCTTGTTTTGGCTCTAATGCAGTTCCCATGTGATCTGTGTCTGACCAGCGCCCTTTTTGCGGTCTACCTCTCCCTCTTTATTTTGTCCTTCTCTCTTCTACACACCCACTAACTCATTCTGTCCATCCCTCTCTCCCCAGAGTGGTGCGTTTCTGGACCATTGATGAGAAGTCTCCCAAGGCCATCGCTCCCCTCATTAATGGTCTCTGCTGTGCCTTCTCTACTGACGGGAGTGTCTTAGCAGCTGGGTGAGGCGCACACACACTCCAACACACCTACCTACACCACTCCACACACACCTAACTACACCTCTCCCCACGCACACACACTCCTACACACCTAACTACACCTCTCCCCACACACACACACTCCTACCGACACCTCTCCCCACACACACACCTAACTACACCTCTCCACACACACACACACACTCCTACACACCTACCTACACCTCTCCACACACACACACACACACACACACACACACACACACACACACACACACTCCTACACTAGAGGTCGACCGATTATGATTTTTCAACGCCGATACCGATTATTGGAGGGCCAAAAAAAGCCGGTACCGATTAATCGGCTGATTCTTTATTTTTTATATATTTTTTTGTTTGTAATAATGACAATTACAACAATACTGAATGAACACTTATTTTAACTTAATATAATACATCAATAAAATCAATTTAGCCTCAAATAAATAATGAAACATGTTCAATTTGGTTTAAATAATGCAAAAACAAAGTGTTGGAGAAGAAAGTAAAAGTGCAATATGTGCCATGTAAAAAAGCTATTGTTTAAGTTCCTTGCTCAGAACATGAGAACATATGAAAGCTGGTGGTTCCTTTTAACATGAGTCTTCAATATTCCCAGGTAAGAAGTTTTAGGTTGTAGTTATTATAGGACTATTTCTCTCTATACCATTTGTATTTCATATACCTTTGACTATTGGATGTTCTTATAGGCACTTTAGTATTGCCAGTGTAACAGTATAGTTTCCATCCCTCTCCTCGCCGCTACCTGGGCTCGAACCAGGAACACATCGACAACAGCCACCCTCGAGGGCAGCGTTACCCATCGCTCCTCAAAAGCCGCGGCCCTTGCAGAGCAAGGGGAACAACTACTCCAAGTCTCAGAGCGAGTGATGTTTGAAACGCTATTAGCGCGCACCCCGCTAACTAGCTAGCCATTTCACATCGGTTACACCAGCCTAATCTCGGAACCGTTCCGTATTTTATCTAACGGATGGCATCCCTAAGTATAAATATTGCTGTTACATTGTACAACCTTCAATGTTATGTCATAATTATGTACAATTCTGGCAAATTAATTACGGCCTTTGTTAGGAATAAATGGACTTCACACAGTTCGCAATGAGCCAGGTGGCCCAAACTGCTGCATATACCCTGACTGCTTGCACGGAACGCAAGAGAAGTGACACAATTTCCCTAATTATAAGAAATTCATGTTAGCAGGCAATATTAACTAAATATGCAGGTTTTAAAAATATATACTTGTGTATTGATTTTAAAGAAAGGCATTGATGTTTATGGTTAGGTACATTGGTGCAACGACAGTGCTTTTTTCGCAAATGCCCTTGTTAAATCATCACCTGTTTGTCGAAGTAGGCTGTGATTCGATGAGAAATGAACAGGCACCGCATCGATTATATGCAACGCAGGACAAGCTAGTTAACCTAGTAATATCATCAACCATGTGTAGTTAACTAGCGATTATGTTAAGATTGATTGTTTTTTAAAAGATAAGTTTAATGCTAGCTAACAACTTACCTTGGCTTCTTGCTGCCCTCGTGTAACAGGTAGTCAGCCTGCCACGCAGGCTCCTCGTGGAGTGCAATATGAGGCAGGTGGTTAGAGCGTTGGACTAGTAACCGGAGAATTGCAAAAACGAATCCCCGAGCTGACAAGGTAAAAATCTGTCGTTCTGCCCCTGAACAAGGCAGTTAACCCACCGTTCCTAGGCCGTCATTGATAATAAGAATGTGTTCTTAATTGACTTGCCTAGTTAAATAAAGGTGTACATTTTTTATTTTATTTTTTTATTCGGCAAATCGGTGTCCAAAAATACCGATTACCGATTGTTATAACTTGAAACCGGCCATTCCGATTAATCGGTCGACCTCTATCCTACACATCTACCTACAGCTCTCCACACACACTCCTACACACCTCCCTACACCTCTCCACACACAAACACACTCCTACACACCTCCCTACACCTCTCCGCACACACCTACCTACACCTCTCCACACACAAACACACTCATACACACCTCCCTACACCTCTCCACACCTCTCCACACACAAACACACTCCTACACACCTACCGACACCTCTCCACACACACACACACTCCTACACACCTTACCTGCACCTCTCCACACACACCTACCTACACCTCTCCCCACACACACACTCCAACACACCTACCTACACCGCTCCCCACACACACACACTCCTACACACCTACCGACACCTCTCCACACACACACACTCCTACACTTCTCCACACACACATACTCCTACACTTCTCCACACACATACTCCTACACTTCTCCACACACACACACATACTCCTACACTTCTCCACACACACATACTCCTACCTACACCTCTCTACACACACCTGTTTGAATTGCACACACCCTAGTCTATAGGCAAGTGGCAGGTGATCAATCAAGACTTTATGTACTGCCAGAAACTGGTTTTCCAGCTTTTTATTTGCATGCTGTCGGAAGCGCAGCGGCTCCTATATGTTAATGGTTAACCAGGAGCCTGGGTGTATCTTACAACGATGCTTCAACCAGTTCTGTTAGGTAGACCATGGCTACCTAGTACCTACCTTTCAGTGCTGTTGTGAGGGATAGATTGACATGGAAATAACTTTCTCTCGCCCCGTTTCTCTCTCAGGTCTCGAGACGACAGCGTGCATTTTTGGGCGTTTTATTCGGCAAATCGGTGTCCAAAAATACCGATTGTTATGAAAACTTGAAATCGGCCATTCCGATTAATCGGTCGACCTCTATCCTACACATCTACCTACACCTCTCCACACACTCCTACCTACACACCTTCCTACACCTCTCCACACTCCTACCTACACACCTTCCTACACCTCTCCACACACACACACTCCTACACACCTACCGACACCTCTCCACACACAGTCTCACACACACATGCTCCTACACACCTACCGACACCTCTCCACACACACACACTCCTACACACCTACCGACAACTCTCCACACACACTCACACACACATTCTCCTACACACCTACCAACACCTCACCACACACACACCTAACTACACCTCTCCACACACACCTACACCTACCGACATCTCACCACACACACACACACACCTAACTACACCTCTCTACACACACACTCCTACACACCTACCTACACCTCTCCACACACTCCTACCTACACACCTACCGACACCTCTCCACACACACACACTCCTACACACCTACCGACAACTCTCCACACACACTCACACACACATTCTCCACACTCCTACCTACACCTCTCCACACACACGCCCCTACACACACACACACACACACACACTCCTACACACCTACCGACACCTCTCCCCACACACTACACACCTACAGTTGAAGTCGGAAGTTTACATACACTTAGGTTGGAGTCATTAAAACTCGTTTTTCAACCACTCCACAAATTTCTTGTTAACAAACTATAGTTTTGGCAAGTCAGTTAGGACATCTACTTTGTGCATGACACAAGTAATTTCTCCAACAATTGTTTACACACAGATTATTTCACTTATAATTTACTGTATCACAATTCCAGTGGATCAGAAGTTTACATACACTAAGTTGACTGTGCCTTTAAACAGCTTGGAAAATTCCAGAAAATTGTGTCATGGCTTTAGAAGCTTCTGATAGGCTAATTTACATAATTTGAGTCAATTGGAGGTGTACCTGTGGATGGATTTCAAGGCCTTCCTTCAAACTCAGTGCCTCTTTGCTTGACATCATGGGAAAATCCAAAGAAATCAGCCAAGACCTCAGAAAAAAAATTCTAGACCTCCACAAGTCTGGTTCATCCTTGGGAGAAATTTCCAAATGCCTGAAGATACCACGTTCATCTGTACAAACAATAGTACGCAAGTATAAACACCATGGGACCACGCAGCCGTCATACCGCTCAGGAAGGAGACGCATTCTGTCTCCAAGAGATGAATGTACTTTGGTGCGAAAAGTGCAAATCAATCCCAGAACAACAGCAAAGGACCTTGTGAAGATGCTGGAGGAAACCGGTACAAAAGTATCTATATCCACAGTAAAACGAGTCCTATATCGACATAACCTGAAAGGCCACTCAGCGAGAAAGAAGCCAATGCTCCAAACTGGCATAAAAAAAGCCAGACTATGGTTTGCAACTGCACATGGGGACAAAGGTTGTACTTTTTGGAGAAATGTCCTCTGGTCTGATGAAATAAAAATAGAACTGTTTGCCATAATGACCATTGTTATGTTTTGAGGAAAAAGGGGGAGGCATGCAAGCCGAATAACACCATCCCAACCGTGAAGCATGGGGGTGGCAGTGTCATGTTGTGGGGGTGCTTTGCTGCAGGAGGGACTGGTGCACTTCACAAAATAGATGGCATCATGAGGTAGGAAAATTAGGTAGATATATTGAAGCAACATCTCAAGACATCAGTCAGGAGGTTAAAGCTTGGTCGCAAATGGGTCTTCGAAATGGACAATGACCCCAAGCATACTTCCAAAGTTGTGGCAAAATGGCTTAAGGACAACAAAGTCAAGGTATTGGAGTGGCCATCACAAAGCCCTGACCTTTAATCCTACAGAAAATGTGTGGGCAGAACTGAAAAAGCGTGTGCGAGCAAGGAGGCCCACAAACCTGACTCAATTACACCAGCTCTGTCAGGAGGAATGGGACAGAATTCACCCAACTTATTGTGGGAAGCTTGTGGAAGGCTACCCGAAATGTTTGACCAAGTTAAACAATTTAAAGGCAATGCTACCAAATACTAGTTGAGTGCATGTTAACTTATAACCCACTGGGATTGTGATGAAAGAAATACAATTTGAAATAAATCATTCTCTCTACTATTATTCTGACATTTCACATTCTTAAGATATAGTGGTGATCCTAACTGACCTAAGACGGGGCATTTTTACTCTGATTTAAATGTCAGGAATTGTGAAAAACTGAGTTTAAATATATTTGGCTAAGGTGTATGTAAACTTCCGACTTCAACTGTACCTACACCTCTGCGTGCGCACACACACTCCTACACACCTAACTACACCTCTCCACACACACCCATACAGTCCATTTAGGTGCTCGGGGGGATTAATCCTGTTTGAATTGCACACACCCTATTCTATAGGCAAGTGGCAGGTGATCAATCAAGACTTTATTTACTGCCAGAAACTGGTTTTCCAGCTTTTTATTTGCATGCTGTCAGAATCCTAGTACCTACCTAGTACCTACCTTTCAGTGCTGTTGTGAGGGATAGATTGACATGGAAATAACTTTCTCTCGCACCGTTTCTCTCTCAGGTCTCGAGACGGCAGCGTGCATTTTTGGGCGTGCCCAAAGAGCATTGCCAGCCTGCAGCACCTGTGTCGCATGGCACTACGACGGGTCATGTCCACCCAGCAGGTGCAGACGCTGCCCATCCCGCCCAGCATACGCTCCTACCTGTCTTACCAAGATCTCTAGGCCTTCACCCTCACCGCCCAACACCGCACGCTGGAAACCAATGAATATTACCTTCCTAGAAAAAACACCCAGGATAAAGACAACAAAAGAGGAAAACTTGATTTACAGACTAACACCACCATGCTATTCTGTGGCAAGGCAGCTTCTTTTTCTATGTATTTATTTTTGTTGGTTTACTTTCGTTTGTGCAAGCCACGGTCTCCCTCAGGGAGTGTGCTTGAATGGTTAAGTTATTTCAGTGGCCTGTCTCTCTGCTTAAGATGGCCTTACCATATCAGTCACCTCTGGATAGTTCTACATTCTTCCTGCAGTAGAGACTTGTTCTCTGTAGATAATTGGCCGCTTTTAGATTTTCGATGCTCCCTAACTGTCTAGCTTAGATTTCGAATGCCTGATAGAAAGCTGGACAAATCGAGGAGACTATAAAAGTAGAGGTCCATTATTCTTTCTACAGTTTCCATTTGGTTTTGGTCATTTCAATATCAGTTGAGATCGTTTTCCCTTTCCCTAAATACCTTTATTTATTTATAATAAAAAAAATCTAACCATCTGCGGGTTGGCTTGAATGCGCTCGCGGCTGGATCCGGTGTTTAACATCACTGGGGTAAGTGAATGACTGCTGATAAGATTTAGTGTAGTGCCCTCCCAATGTTTTCTGCTACACTAGATCTCCCCAGGTCTTAACCCTCACTCACTCGCTGCCCCAGCTCCTCAATGGGCTTTTCTTTCCACACTTCCAGTCTCACTCATGTCCAGGAGGGAAAAGACGGCCTGTAGCCTTCACTGTCTCACATCTCACTCTCCAAAATAATAGCGACCCATGGCCTGACCTGTTTTGCTTCTCATAATATGTATATATTTTACCTGTAAAAAAAAATATCTGTATAGACAATTATTGTGTGCAAGTCTGTGTGTGTGTATATACACAATATATTATAAATACCTATTAATACACCAGTATATGAATGTATCAGAGGGCGTAGTATGTTTTTTACTGCTGTTTTCTTTTTGAATAATAGAATGTTGAAAACTGTTTTTTTCCCTCTGTACATAGTTTTCGCTTGTTTTAATGTGAAGACCTGTAAATGAATGAATGAATGAATGAGACGATCTCTTATTGTAGAGATCAGGGTGTAGTCTGTGCTCCTTCAGAGTCGGTGAGACTGTGAAAGTGTGGATTATAGTGTGCTCTAGGACTTATTCAATAACACAGAAAAAGCCTAAAAGGCGGTTGCCATCCGTATTAATGACGGTCTGAAACCCCTTTTCTATCCTGTGCTATGCTGCACAACTCTAAAGTGTTTCTAAGTGTAAGAAATAACCTATAGGGGAGAGCTATACAACATCTTCTGAGAATAAGTCTTTACAGTTGCCATCTGTAGCATGGGCTCTTTATTGATTGTGTCATACATGACTGGCAATCCTTTGAAGGCTTACTGTTATATGCAGACATTTGATAGTAAATATTTAATTGGGGGGGAAATTAATTATTTTCAGACACAGAATGTTGAGAAGAGCCTAATGGAATAGTATTAATGGTCTACTTTTTGTATTTTGTCTTATGTTGACCTAGGTAGTGGATACAGGCCTGCTGTTAATCAATCTTGGAAATACGTTTTCTGTCTGTCATGCTGATGCCAAAGGTCTCTCTCTCTCGGTTTATAGCCTGTTCTTGTCAGTCAGTGACTTTTCTCTCTCATGGCTAAAACTTTAACTATTGTGCATCTGTGAATTTGATTTATCCTGTTAGTAAAGCCATAAGGCTGTCTTCAGTAATCGGTTGGGTTGGTGTGTTTAGTTAAGCCTTTGCTGATTAGATCTAGAGCCAGTGAATGAATCCAAGCGATGGGTTCTCACCAGTGTTGGGGAGTAGTAAACTACATGTAGTTCAACTAGTAATTTAACTACATTTTGCATTAGCTTGGTGGTAACTTAATTAAATCTCGGTCGTTTTTTTTCTGTAGTTAATACAGGTTATTGCCATGTAGTGGTGTAGCTAACTAAAACTATGGGTGAAGTAAGCAATAATTTTGTAAATGTTTGGGCATCAAACCTGCCTAATTCTCAATTGGAACATTAGTTTTTGTGTTTAGGCTAAATTACACATTTTGTTTAACATACTGTATGCAATTTATAGTCTGACATTGGTTGTAGTGAACTACTTTTTCAAAGTAACTTTAGTTAGGTAAACTATTTTTTTTTGCAGGGTTAGCTTAACTTCTTTCAGTGTGAAGTAAGTTTACCAATATCATTACAGAATAGCTTCCCCAAAACGGGTTCTCTCACTATTCGACAAGTGTAATGTAAAATGTTGAATATATCAAATTGAAATTAAATCTTTTTTTTTCTTTCAGGTCTGCTTCATGCATGCATTGTTTATTTGCATTTATATTTTGGATAAAGCCTTTTTTTGAAAACCAAAAATAAGTCATACGTTTTTTTTTTTTTGTCCTTTTCTTGAAGTCACCAGGCAAGCCCACAAGGGAAAGAGGTCCTGGAACCCACAAGGGAAAGAGGTCACTTGAGAAACACTGAAGTCTTGTTCACACTGCAGGCCTTAATGCTGAAATCAGTTTTTTCTTCAAATCCATTTTGTAAAAATGACTATCCGAACAGCAAGTTTCAAGTCACCAAATGTGTGTGTTCAGACGACAGTCATTTGGTGACACTGTTGTCATAGTAACGATGGTGTGCGCAGTGGTGGAGGCTGATTGGTGGTGCTCGTGCTTTCTATCACTCAAGTTATGTATCAAGCTAAGGTGATAATACCTGCCAAGGACGTTTCCCAGTTACTTTGAATGTTCAAAATCATAGCATACGAACACTTTTAAATTCTCCTCCGCAAGGTGATCCAACTTTCAAAATGAGTCCTTCCTGGCTACTAGCTAGGTAGGTAGCTGTTTCTGGCTAGCCACAGCAGTCAACTAGCTAGGTAGGTAGCTGTTTCTGGCTAGCCACAGCAGTCAACTAGCTAGGTAGGTAGCTGTTTCTGGCTAGCCACAGCAGTCAACTAACTAGGTAGGTAGCTGTTTCTGGCTAGCCACAGCAGTCAACTAGCTAGGTAGGTAGCTGTTTCTTGCTAGCCACAGCAGTCAACTAGCTAGGTAGGTAGATGCTTAGCATTCTTGTCGAACTGTCAACAGAGTAGCTAGATATGCCAAATAGCATTCTAAAAACAAATCTGATTTCATCGTTCATCGTTCAGATTTGTATCTGACTTCAAACCACCTACGAATGGGATTTGAAATGTGGCTTGAAATATCCGATTCCATTTGCTTTTTGGCTGTTCAGATTGCAGGAAAAATAACAGATTTGAATCTGATATGCAAAAAAATAGGACTTGAGTGACTTCAACCTGCCAATGTGAACCAGGTTTTAGAAACAGGAGCATGAGGCAAATAAAAGCAAAACTGGCATGGGGTGGTACGAGCTAGAGAAGACAGCCCAAAACAGTGTGTCAAGTAAGTTTTCTTGAAATATGACATTGATTGTTGCATGGGGAGTTTGAGGTTGTTTGTGATGTCAGTAGCACTCCCCAGTCAAGGGGATATTGACCCAATCCTTTAGAGCTGTAAGACTAAACCCCCGTCTTAGCTTTCTCAGCTGTGGTAACTGCCTCCACGGGACTCCAGGACTTCCAGAAGATTCTAGTAGTCTGGGAGAAGGAGAGAGTGAGGAGTTACTGTAGATCTCCAGCTGTCCTGCTTTGTCAGCTGTGACACAAGTGACCAGAACACTCCTGAAACGCCATTTTGGTTTAGAACAGACCAATATCAGCTGTGAATTACTGAAGCCCAGTTTTATTTTACACCAGATCCATGCCACACAGTACTGAAGATCCAGTTTAAAACAGACCACAATCATCAGTCCTAGGTAGTGTTCCTGTTTCTACACAGGTAGAAAAATGTTATATAGATTAAGTGTTACTGTTACTGCAGATCCATCATAATGTGGCATAATATTATGATGAACTTTGAAACTTGGTGCAAAATTGTTTGTGAAATGTGTTGAACCCAAAGCCACATGACTAATTCTAGTTCATCCAAACTGCATTGACACATTCATGAATGATTCATATAATTGATTTATTATCTTTACAATACATGGTATTAGAAATATGCTGGACTGTGTGTTCTGATTATACAATATCACGTTTACTGACACAAGCACACTTAGCTACCTAATTTAAGCACAAACCTGACTTTTTTTATAATAATTAATTTCTTAGGAACCATTCATAAATAAGACATAATCAACATCTGGATCAGTCAGCGGTAATGTCATAGAAGAAAACATAAAACATAGTAGATCATATACTTAAAGTGATGCTACAAAGGTTTTGTATAATTTCATCCGGTAGTTTGAAAAGTAGTGCTCACAATCCAAATCTGGTCCCCAAAATTGTGCACAATTGTGTACAACGTCATCCATTTCGTATGATATGTTACGTCCTGCAAAAAAAATTAAAAAGGTGCAAAAATACCCTAAGAAATATGTTACGAATTTGTAAGTGTGTAAGATTCCGTTCAATCTCTTTAAAACATGTCATGGGAAATTCTTAATCATCACACACTCCCGAGTGGCGCAGCAGTCTAAGGCACTGCATCTCAGTGCTAGAGGTGTCACTACAGACACCCTGGTTCGAATCCAGGCTGTATCACAACCGGCCATGATTGGGAGTCCCATAGGGCGGCGCACAATTGGCCTACCATCGTCCAGGTTTGGCCGTCATTGTAAATAAGAATTTGTTCTCAACTGACTTGCCTAGTTAAATAAAAATACACATATAGCAAAAATTTCACATGGGAAAACTCCTCAATTTTTATTTAACAGTTAAGAACAAATTCTTATTTACAATGACAGCCTTGTTCAGGTGCAGAACGACAGATTTTTACCTTGTCAGCTCAGGGATTTGATATAGCAACCTTTCAGTTACTGGCCCAACGCTCTAACCACTAGCCTACCTGCCGCCCCAATAACAGCACAGTACTGGAAAAATACGTTGTAGCTGTCTGTGATCACAAACTTGCTGGTTTATCATTGACTTGAACCCTTAATACTCAAGTTAAACATTAAGGGCCCTGACTGATTAGGACATGAGCAGGCAGAGAGCATACCAGGAGGCTGTTGGCTCCACAGAGATGGAGATCAGCAATGAGAGATTGAGGTAGTAAGTAACCTATGATTACAAAGGAGGGCAAGAGCAGGTCCCCCGACCCACTAGCCATCAAAACATGTGCTGTAAGCTGACTGACTACCTGACTGTAAATCTTCCAAGTTCTTCTTTGTTGCACTGTGCTGTAACTATACATACATGACCTTTGTTCTCACTCAGTGATTCACTTCCCACACATTTTTTCACTGTGACCCACCTAAAGCGTTTTGAAGTGTCTTGTTATTCACCAAGTAAACAAAGACATTGTTTCTTGTCAGAGGCCATGCAACCTAAAGGGCCTAGCAATTTTGGAATCACTGCTTTGAATTGTTAACAGGTGACTCAACGTCTGTATTTTAATGCCGTTAGGTCATGATGACATTACAAATGTTGACAAATTCTGACATTACAAATGTTGACAAATTCTCTCTCATGAGTAGATCAATCTTAGAATGGTAAAGGAGGAACATCCTTGTTTTTCTATCCATAAAATATGGAACATTTTACAAACAGAAATGGTTACTGTGGAGATCTAAATCTAATTTAGTCTTATTTCCAAACGAGTCGAGATTATTTATTTGGGACAGGAACTCTTCCATAAAGCCGTTATCATTTCCTGTCCTTGACTGATAGGATAAAGATTGCCTCTGTCTGCTTGTGTGTATTTGAGGGCAAAGTGGAGGGCTTTTTTCCTTACAGCCTTGAAAAACTATTGTAAATTATGTGTTGGGCAGTGCAAGTCATATGCTCAACGGCCACGCCTCCTGAAACATAATAATATTGACACCTCATGGGAAAAAGTGGGAAAGAGGGGGAAAATGATACAGAGAGAGAGATAAATGGAAATGGAGAAAGAGGGAGGGGAGTAGGGAGAGTGGGCGGGTAGAAACAACTATCACTTCATTTGGAAACTGGTCTGTTTATTTTGCTTTTTCTCTCTTTTTCTTTCTTTCGCCATCTGTAGTGTGCTGATTTTATTGTTCTCAGTCTCACTCAGAGGACTTTAGGCTGAGTGCTACTCAGTGCTTTCTGAGTGATTACTGTCAATTTAGTACTATTGTGCATCAGTGGTAGTGTTTTTTAGAGTATGTGGCTACAGAGGTAACTGGCCTAGTTGGCCCCTGATATCTGACCGTAAAGCTGCCTCTGTGAGTCACAGGTCAGCAGATGGAGGAGCTCAGCAGCCTAAAATAGACTCAGGCACCCTATCCCTCATGGGCTCTGGCCAAAAGTAGGGCGTTATATAGGGAACAGGATGCCATTTCAGGTGCACAATCCCTACTTTTATACTATGTTTTGGAATGGCCGATGAAGAGAATCTGGCACCACAGGAGGCCCTCTCCTTGTCGCCTGTGAAATATCACGTTGTTCCATAGTGACGTGTACGTGAACAAAGACACAAATTGGGCCTTAACATAAGATCTGTGCTGGATCAACCATTTTATTTGTGTACTAATGTGACAAAGATCTTGTTTCTTAAACGTGGCTTGACATTTGAGGATTGATACACATATTAGTATAAAAAGAACAAAGGGGATATGCAGAAATAAATGTTGATTCAATGACGTTACCGTGTATGTGGATACATTATAGAGGGCTGTAAATATCAAGGGATGAATTAACATTCTTTCCCTTCCTCCAATTGTGTCCACTTCCTGTCTCTCAATCTCCTAACAGCGTCACTTCCTGTCCTTGTTGAGTGTCTTCATTGCCAACTACGTCAATCTTTTAACAGACCTAAAGAATCAATCTCTCTCTCTCGCTCTCTCTCTCTCTCGACCTTATTGTACCAGTAGATGGCAGTACATTCTCACAAAACAGTTGGAACAAGAGGACAGAATAACAGTAATACAAACATATGTTTCAACAATCGTCCCCAAACATTGGGAGCAGAGTCTCCAAAATAGGACAGGGAGAGACTGTCTATGTCAATACAAATCATGTTTTCATACATCTTTGCATGACGAGATATGTAAATATAATGAAACAACAATGCGTTTTGATCAACTTAGTTGAGGGTAGCGGGCACGAGTGCCACGAAGGACCAGTTTCTTTCTAATCACCTGAAATCTAGGCAACTTGGCCCGAGGGCTCTGTTCTATAGAGCCAATCGGTGTGAATGTGATTAGAATTTCATTAAACACAGCAAGTTGCTTGATGCCAGAACCCTCTGGGTGAGTTGCATTGGGCTTTGAGAGTGGATGAAAACATATTTGAATTCTGTCTGCATGTGCCTCCCTTACAGAGCATTAAAGTATTCCCAGAGTTAAGGCTCCTCCTCCTCCTCTCCTGCCCATGTAGGGAGATTTTTTCCCAGCTGTTTTGGAGAGGGGAGCTTTCCTATGGGAAACACAGGGAGGGCAGATCACAGCATGCCAGTCAGAGCTTCATCTCAACACAGAAATTTAACAAAAACCTGGTTATTCTCTGCGCTCTGCCAACTACTTGGGTTCCCACCATAGTTCTCTCCCCCAACCTGTATACTGGCAAATCACATACACAGAGAACATTTAATGAACATGTGCTGTGATCTTTGTATTTGGTGATAGTTAAGCCAGGGTTATTGTGATAATCGGTGTGCCCTTGAGCAGGGCACTTAACCCTAAACCTTAACCCTGCACCATTGAGAGCGTCTTGACTGGCTGCATCAACGCTTGGTATGGCAAATACTACAGAGGGTAATACGTACAGCCCAGTACACACACTGGGGCCGAGCTCCCTGACATCCAGGACCTCTATACCAGGTGGTGTCAGAGGAAGGCCCTAAAAATTGTATCCAGCCACCCAAGTCATAGACTGTTCTCTCTGCTACAGTACAGGAAGCGGTACCGATGCACCAAGTCTGGAACCAACAGGACCCAGGACCCCCAACCAGCCACCTCTTCCCTCCATTTTATTGCCCAAGACGAGTGAACAATCTTGGCCAATAGAATCACTTGATAATAAAATTGATGACCTTCCTATCATGGATTTGCCACCAACAGGGCTCTCGTAACTGCAATATTCTCTGCTTTTCTGAAACATGGCTTTCGGCCAAGATACCCCCCATGGCTATCCAACTTGATGGATTCTTCATTCACTGAGTGGACAGGACAGTGAAGTCTGGAAAATCGAGAGTGGGAGGGGTTTGCCTCTTCATCAACAACAAATGGTGTGCCGACTCGAGCGCAGTGGAAGTCTTGACCCATCATTCACCCGTCTTGGACTACCTGATGGTCAAATGCCGACCCATCTACCTCCTGAGGGAGTTTTCAGATATTATTGTGACTGTTGTATACATTCTATCTCAGGACAAGAAAAATAACAAGCTGGCACTTAACAAACTGTATGAGGCTATAAACAAGCAGTAAAACTTGCACCCGGAGGCTGCTTTCCTTGTTGACACGTGATGCCCAACTTCCATCAACATGTCTCCTTTGCTACCAGGGGCAAAAAAGTCCTAGACCACTGTTACTCTACCCACAAGCAAGCATACAAGGCCCTCCTTGTCCCCCATTCGGCAAATCAGATCATGACTCTGTACTCCTGCTTCCTGTTACAAGCAGAAGCTCAAACAGGAAGTACTCGTTGCGTTGAGAAATGGTCATCAGAATCAGAGATTATGCTACAGGACTGCTTTGCTAGCGTTGAATGGAATATGTTCCGAGACTCCACCGATAGCATTGATGAGCTAACCACCTCCGTCACCGGCTTCATTAGGAAATGCATCTGCAATGTTGTCCCCACAATAAAGATACGCTGCTTCCCCAATAGACAGCCCTGGATTAACAGAGGTTGGCACTAAAGTACAGGGCTGCCACACACAGGGCTATTGTAGACAACCCTGAGGCTACGGCTGAGGACAGGAACAAGTACAAGAAATCCCGCTACGACCTCCGCAGTCATCAAACGATCAAAACGACAATATAGGAATAAGGTGGAATCATATTACACAGGCTTCAACGCCCGCCGCATACGGCGGGGGTTACAGTCCATTAATCAGGTCAACACTTGCAATGCCGTGGAACCGAATGATATTCCAGGGCAAGATCTCAGAGCATGCTCAGACAGCTGGCAGGTCATTTTCAACCTCTCCTTGTCCCAGTCTGTAATCCCCACATTTTAAAATGACTACCATATTTTCTGTTCCCAAGAACTCTAAGGCAACATGCCAGAATGACTACCGCCCTGTAGCACTCACATCAGCAATCATTAAGTGTTTTGAAAGGCTGGTTATGGCACACATCAACTCCATCATCCCAGACACCAAGGACCCACCCCAATTTGCATACCGCCTCAACAGGTCCATAGACGACACAATCTCAAATGCTCTCCACACTGCCCTCACCCACCTAGACAAGAGGAATACCTATCTGAGAATGCTGTTCATTGACTACAGCTCAGCGTTCAACAGCGTTGTCGCCTCCAATCTAGTAACCAAGCTTAGGACCCTGGGACTGAACACTTCCCTCTGCAACTGGATCCTGGACTTCCTGACGGGCCGACACCAGGTGGTGAGGGTAGAAGACATCACCTCCGCCACCCTGACCCTCAACACCGGGGCTCCACAAGGGTGTGTGCTTAGTCCACTTTTGTACTTCCTGTTCACCCACTACTGTGTGGCTACGCATGACTCAAACACCATCATTAAGTATGCCAACGAAACAATGGTGGTAGGCCTGATCACTGACGACGGTGAGACAGCCTATAGGGAAGAGGTCAGAGACCTGACAGTGTGGTACCAGGACAACAATGTCTCCCTCAACGTGAGCAAGACAAAAGAGCTGATCGTGGACCACAGGAAAAGGAGGGCTGAGCACACCCCCATTCACATTGATGGAGCTATAGTGGAGTTGGTCGAGAGCTTCCAGTTCCTCGGTGTCCAAATCCCTAAGGTCTTAAAATGGTCCAAACACACCAACACAGTCGTGAAGAGGGCAAGACAATGCCTATTCTCCCTCAGGAGGCTGAAAATGTTTGGCATGGGACCTCAGATCCTCAAAAAGTTATACAGCTGCACTATTGAGAGCATCCTGACTGGTTGCATCACCGCTTGGTATGGCAACTGCTCGGCATCCGACTACAGGGCACTACAGAGGGTAATGAGTTTTTTTGTGCTTGCCAGTTAGCTCTAGTTACATGTCTATAGTTAGTTAGCAGTCTATGGTTAGCTAGCTGTTAGCAGCCAACGGCTAGCAGTTTCTTACTGGTGATAAAAACAGATGATTGACATAATTTTTTCGAGACAATACTGAATTATTTAATGTAACAAATTGAACCTTGTGAACAATTTGTGGTAATTCATGGTACAAAATTCAAAAGGCACTTGCACATCTGAGCAATCTTATTTGCAGGTGCATGGCAACAATTGAACAAGATGAAGGAAAAAGGAAACCGCACACTGCTCTTGATAGTATCACCGATATTTAATAAGCTTACGTATCGGCCACACGGCCTTCGTCAGAGCTTTTGTGATTTTTTAAAATGTGCACCCTTATGTAGACCTGCCCCCACCCACATCCGTTCTACACATCGAAGGGGGTTGGAGGCAGAGGAAAAACAAATAAGTGCTACCAAATATAACAATATGCATTTCATAAATATTACAAAAGTGTATAAATAAGGCGTATTGAACACGTCTGTAAAATCTCAATGAGGACATAGCAAGTTTTCATTAGTCATTGGGTACATCGTACGAAAAACGTCAGAATAATTTACAATAGACACATATTTAATGTTCAAATTCACAACATAACATACATAGGCATTTCATCATTAAGTCCTTTAGGAAATAATGTCTGGAGGGTGAAAATCCAAAAACATTCTCTTTTACTCAGAGTATTATTAATATCTCCTCCCCTGTCTGATATCTTAACTTTCTCTATGCCACAAAATCTAAAGGTGGAAATGTCATTGAAATGTACAGCGACTGGATAATCCCTGTCGTTTCTCCTGATTGAACTTTTATGTTCACTAATTCTCTGTTTGAGAGAGCGGGTGGTTTTACCGACATCACAGAGCCCACATGGACATGTAATAATGTAAATAACATGGGTGGTGGAACACGTAATAATGTCATTTATTTGGAACCGTTTTCCTGTGTGTGGGTGGCAGAAATATTCACACTTCATCATATTGTTGCACTATGCGCATCCTCTGCATTTATAGCTACCATTTGGTAGAGGGCGTAAAAGAGCTTGGCAAATTTTATTATTATTATTATTATTTTGTGGCTGGCAGTTGGCATGAACCAATTTATCGCGTAAATTGCGACCTCTCCTCAATACGTGGTGGATATTTAAATTCAGCCGGCAAAACTGGGTCCGATGATTTACATTTACATTTAAGTCATTTAGCAGACGCTCTTATCCAGAGCGACTTACAAATTGGTGCATTCACCTTATAAAATATGTCAGTGTTTCTTGACCACACCTCCCACTTTTCGCGAGTTCAAAGTATATGTAGTTGTGAACATTACGGAGTGTTCTTTAGCTTTAGCGGGTCTTTTTTTGTAACAGTCCATCTCATGTTTTTCCAATGCCAAATTATTAAGAGCTTCATCCACACATTGTGACGAACAGCCTCTTTTTAGAAACCTAATGCGCATCTCCGATGCTTTTTCTAGATAATCCTCTGTGGAGTGGCATATACGGCGCAGTCTAAAAAATTGGCTTCTTGGAAGTCCTCTTTTTAATGGCTCAGGGTGGAAGCTGTCACCCTGTAATAGAGGATTTCTGTCCGTTTCTTTTCTATACAGAGTTGTAAACAGGGTTCCATTTGATTTCTCAATCCACATATCGAGATAATGAACACGTTGAGTGTCACGTTCAATAGTGGTAATGGTAATTCATGGTAACCTCAAAAACAATTCATTTAGGCTCGCCGTTTATTTGAAACAGGGGTTTATTTGCTGAAATGTGTGCCGTTGCCCCACAGAAGTTAAAAGACGACCTGGAACGCGGCCACTCTGTCAAACACCATGCAGAAAGAAGTAATTTACGTCGCTCTTGAGAATACACGGAACCCACTGTGTGCTCATTGAAGCGACAGAGCTAAGAAAGTAAAGGTCGTAGATCAACTGTTCTATTAGTTCGCTGTTCAAACTCGACTAAACCTATCAAGCCGTGCCAACGACGAGGAATGGATATTGTGCCAGTCAAAGGTGGAAAGATGGTTCAAAGTAATTAACTTTCGGACGGGGATAGTGAAGGTGGCGCAGCGATGGACAAGGATGCACTCCACCAGTGCGAACTCATCCAGAATATGATCGAGATCTCCATATCTAGTTTACAAGGACTCCGAACCAAATGCGCTGCATTGAGCGACCTCACTCAGCAAGAAATACGCACTTTGGAGGTACAGTATGGGTAGCATAGGCATAACATACACTTTGACTGCTATCATAATAAAGTTCAGCTTGTTGGTGAGTGTGTGTGTGCGTGCGAGGGAGAGTGAGTGATGGTGGAACATGTAAATGTTTGATGTGTGTTGTTCTCATGATATAGGCTACTAGATTGTTTTTTTATATAGAAAACAATAGAATAGACATTGCAAGCTCCACATTCTTAAAATAAATACAAATAATACAGTAATCTCGTGCATGTAGGCCTGGCCTACAGATTAACTGTCCTTGATGTGCTGTAGGCCTATAGTAGGTATATTGTATTTAGGTTCAACTTCCTTGTTCCTTCCATGCCCATAATCAATAACAGTTTCAAATCAAATCAAATTTTATTTGTCACATACACATGGTTAGCAGATGTTAATGCGAGTGTAGCGAAATGCTTGTGCTTCTAGTTCCGACAATGCAGTAATAACCAACAAGTAATCTAACCTAACAATTCCACAACTACTACCTTATACACACAAGTGTAAAGGGATAAAGAATATGTACATAAAGATATATGAATGAGTGATGGTACAGAACGGCATAGGCAAGATGCAGTAGATGGTATAGAGTACAGTATATACATATGAGATTAGTAATGTAGGGTATGTAAACATAAAGTGGCATAGTTTAAAGTGGCTAGTGATACATGTATTACATAAAGATGGCAAGATGCAGTAGATGATATAGAGTACAGTATATACATATACATATGAGATGAGTAATGTAGGGTATGTAAACATTATATTAAGTGGCATTGTTTAAAGTGGCTAGTGGTACATTTTCACATAATTTCCATCAATTCCCATTATTAAAGTGGCTGGAGTTGAGTCAGTATGTTGGCAGCGGCCGCTAAATGTTAGTGGTGGCTGTTTAACAGTCTGATGGCCTTGAGATAGAAGCTGTTTTTCAGTCTCTCGGTCCCTGCTTTGATGCACCTGTACTGACCTCGCCTTCTGGATGATAGCGGGGTGAACAGGCAGTGGCTTGGGTGGTTGTTGTCCTTGATGATCTTTATGGCCTTCCTGTAACATCGGGTGGTGTAGGTGTCCTGGAGGGCAGGTAGTTTGCCCCCGGTGATGCGTTGTGCAGACCTCACTACCCTCTGGAGAGCCTTACGGTTGTGGGCGGAGCAGTTGCCTACCAGGCGGTGATACAGCCCGACAGGATGCTCTCAATTGTGCATCTGTAGAAGTTTGTGAGTGCTTTTGGTGACAAGCCGAATTTCTTCAGCCTCCTGAGGTTGAAGAGGCGCTGCTGCGCCTTCTTCACAACGCTGTCTGTGTGGGTGGACCAATTCAGTTTGTCCGTGATGTGTACACCGAGGAACTTAAAACTTTCCACCTTCTCCACTACTGACCCGTCGATGTGGATAGGGGGGTGCTCCCTCTGCTGTTTCCTGAAGTCCACAATCATCTCCTTTGTTTTGTTGACGTTGAGTGTGAGGTTATTTTCCTGACACCACACTCCGAGGGCCCTCACCTCCTCCCTGTAGGCCGTCTCGTCGTTGTTGGTAATCAAGCCTACCACTGTAGTGTCATCCGCAAACTTGATGATTGAGTTGAGGCGTGCATGGCCACGCAGTCGTGGGTGAACAGGGAGTACAGGAGAGGGCTCAGAACGCACCCTTGTGGGGCCCCAGTGTTGAGGATCAGCGGGGTGGAGATGTTGTTACCTACCCTCACCACCTGGGGGCGGCCCGTCAGGAAGTCCAGGACCCAGTTGCACAGGGCGGGGTCGAGACCCAGGGTCTCAAGCTTGATGACGAGTTTGGAGGGTACTATGGTGTTAAATGCTGAGCTGTAGTCGATGAACAGCATTCTCACATAGGTATTCCTCTTGTCCAGATGGGTTAGGGCAGTGTGCAGTGTGGTTGCGATTGCGTCGTCTGTGGACCTATTGGGTCGGTAAGCAAATTGGAGTGGGTCTAGGGTGTCCGGTAGGGTGGAGGTGATATGGTCCTTGACTAGTCTCTCAAAGCACTTCATGATGACGGAAGTGAGTGCTACGGGGCGGTAGTCGTTTAGCTCAGTTACCTTAGCTTTCTTGGGAACAGGAACAATGGTTGCCCTCTTGAAGCATGTGGGAACAGCAGACTGGGATAAGGATTGATTGAATATGTCCGTAAACACACCAGCCAGCTGGTCTGCGCATGCTCTGAGGACGCGGCTGGGAATGCCGTCTGGGCCTGCAGCCTTGCGAGGGTTAACACGTTTAAATGTTTTACTCACCTCGGCTGCAGTGAAGGAGAGCCCGCAGGTTTTGGTAGCGGGCCGTGTCAGTGGCACTGTATTGTCCTCAAAGCGAGCAAAAAAGTTATTAAGCCTGTCTGGGAGCAAGACATCCTGGTCCGCGACGGGGCTGGTTTTCTTTTTGTAATCCGTGATTGACTGTAGACCCTGCCACATACCTCTTGTGTCTGAGCTGTTGAATTGCGACTCAATTTTGTCTCTGTACTGGGACTTAGCTAGTTTGATTGCCTTGCGGAGAGAATAGCTACACTGTTTGTATTCGGTCATGTTTCCGGTCACCTTGCTCTGGTTAAAAGCAGTGGTTCGCGCTTTCAGTTTCACGCGAATGCTGCCGTCAATCCACGGTTTCTGGTTTGGGAATCTTTTAATCGTTGCTGTGGGTACGACATCGTCAATGCACTTTCTAATGAACTCGCTCACCGAATCAGCATATTCGTCAATGTTGTTGTTGGACGCAATGCGGAACATATTCCAATCCGCGTGATCGAAGCAGTCTTGAAGCGTGGAATCAGATTGGTCGGACCAGCGTTGAACAGACCTGAGCGAGGGAGCTTGTTGTTTTAGTTTCTGTTTGTAGGCTGGAAGCAACAAAATTGAGTCGTGGTCAGCTTTTCCGAAAGGAGGGCGGGGGAGGGCCTTATATGCGTCGCGGAAGTTAGTGTAACAATGGTCCAAGGTTTTACCAGCCCTGGTAGCACAATCGATATGCTGATAGAATTTAGGGAGTTTTGTTTTCAGATTGGCCTTGTTAAAATCCCCAGCTACGATGAATGCAGCCTCAGGGTGTGTGGTTTCCAGTTTACAAAGAGTCAGATAAAGTTCGTTCAGGGCCATCGTTGTGTCTGCTTGGGGGGGGATATATACGGCTGTGATTATAATCGAAGAGAATTCCCTTGGTAGATAATGCGGTCGACATTTGATTGTGAGGAGTTCTAGATCAGGTGAACAGAATGACTTGAGTTCCTGTATGTTGTTATGATCACACCACGTCTCATTAATCATAAGGCATACCCCCCCGCCCCTCTTCTTACCAGAAAGATGTATGTTTCTGTCGGCGCGATGCGTGAAGAAACCAGCTGGCTGCACCGACTCCGTTAGCGTCTCTTGAGTTAGCCATGTTTCCGTGAAGCAGAGAACGTTACAATCTCTGATGTCCCTCTGGAATGTTACCCGTGCTCGGATTTCATCAACCTTATTGTCAAGAGACTGGACATTGGCGAGTAGTATGCTAGGGAGTGGAGCGCGATGTGCCCGTCTCCGAAGCCTGACCAGGAGACCGCTACGTTTGCCCCTTTTACGGCGTCGCATAGGGTCGCCGGCTGGGATCAGATCCGTTGTATTGGGTGGAAGGCAAAACACTGGATCCGTTTCGGGAAAGTCATATTCCTGGTTGGAACGATGGTGAGTTGGCGTTGCTCTTATATTCAGTAGTTCCTCCCGACTGTATGTAATGAAACCTAAGATTACCTGGGGTACCAATGTAAGGAATAACACATAAAAAAACAAAATACTGCATATTTTCCAAGGAACGCGAAGCGAGGCGGCCATCTTGGTCGGCGCCGGAAGATTACTTCGTAGCCTAAGGCAACACTCAACATGTCACACATCAAAACAGCCTAACAATCAAAGTTTCAACCAATGTGTTAAAGCAGTTTATTACAGATTATAAACTTGTAATTAACAGTTTATGAATTTATAGAACTGTAAGACAGAAACACATTGATGAAAGGAAATGGGGTACAATGAAGGATATGCCTGGCTGTCATCAGACAAAGTCTGTGTGATATTCTCACACATCTGTCCCCCTCAATGAATCCTGTCAGTTTCACTTCTCCCTCAAGTCAGTCTGTCTCTCAAGCAACCAACAATGCACATCTCTACTCCTCACTAAAGGAACGTTGAGCTACTTCCACTGCGGTCCATTCACATTGTTAATCAACTGGGTATTACAAACGGAGCAACGTCCTTATAATGTAAAGCCCTTTAGGATCATACATACTGTACATGGAGATGCCAACTATCATTATCATTGTAAGTTATTTTGTACATAATGTTTCTGCCACCGTATCTTATGACCGAAAAGAGCTTCTAGATATCAGGACAGCGATTACTCACCCCATACTGGAGGAATACTTTTTCTTCAACGAGTCGGACAGGAAGATTTTACTTCAGACGCCCGACAAGGCCCTCAGATTACCCGAGAGGGTAATCTACCTTTACCATCGGTCCTATTAGCCAACGAACAATCAATTGATGATAAAATAGACAAACTACGATCATGTATATCCCACCAACGGGACATTAAAAACTGTAATATCTTATGTTTCACCAAGTTGTGGGTGAACGACGACATTAATAGCATACAGCTGGCGGGTTTTAAGCTTTTTCGGCAGGATAGAACAGCGGCCTCTGGTAAGATAAGGGGTGGCGGTCTATGTATATTTGTAAACAACAGCTGGTGCACGAAATCTAAGGAAGTCTCAAGGTTTTGCTTGCTTGAGGTAGAGTATCTCATGATGATAAGCTGTAGACCACACTATTTACTAAGAGAGTTTTCATCTGTATTTTTCGTAGCTGTCTACATACCACCACAAACAGATGCTGGCACTAAGTCCTCACTCAATGAGCTGTATAAGACCATAAGTAAACAGGAAAACGCTCATCCAGAGGCGGCACTTCTAGTGACCAGGGACTTTAATGCAGGAAAATTCAAATCTGTTTTACCTCATTTCTACCAGCATGTTAAATGTGAAACCAGAGGGGAAAAAACTCTAGACCACCTTTACGCCACACACAGAGATCTGTACAAAGCTCTCCCTCGCCCTCCATTTGGCAAATCTGACCATAATTCTATCCTCCTGATTCCTGCTTACAAGCAAAAACTAAAGCAGGAAGTACCAGTGACTCAGTCAACAAGAAAGTGGTGAGATGAAGCAGATGCTAAGCTACAGGACTGTTTTGCTAGCACAGACTGGAATATGTTCCGGGATTCTTCCAATGGCATTGAGGAGTACACCACATCAGTCACTGGCTTCATCAATAAGTGCATTGATGACGTCGTCCCCACAGTGACCATACGTACATAACCCAACCAGAAGCCATGAATTACAAGCGACATCCGCACTGAGCTAAAGGGTAGAGCTGCTGCTTTCAAGGAGCGGGACTCTAACCCGGAAGCTTATAAGAAATCTCATGCCTTCTGACGAACCATCAAACAGGCAAAGTGGCAATACAGGACTAAGATTGAATCGTACTTCACCGGCACCGACGCTCGTCGGATGTGGCAGTGTTTACAAACTATTACAGACTACAAAGGGAAGCACAGCCGCGAGCTGCTCAGTTACATGAGCCTACCAGATGAGCTAAATTACTTCTATGCTCGCTTCGAGGCAAGCAACACTGAAGTATGCATGATAGCATCAGCTGTTCTGGATGACTGTGTGATCACGCTTTCCGTAGTCGATGTGAGTAAGACCTTTAAACAGGCCAACATTCACAAGGCCGCAGGGCCAGATGGTTACCAGGAAAAGGAGGACCGAGCACACCCCCATTCTCATCGACGGGCCTGTAGTGGAGCAGGTTGAGAGCTTCAAGTTCCTTGGTGTCCACATCACCAACAAACTAACATGGTTAGGCGTTTAACTAGCTGTCTTAGGCGTTTCACAGTACGGACATTGCAATTTATTTCCCTGGCCACTTCTGCAGTCCTCATGCCTCCTTGCAGCATGCCTAAGGCACATTCACGCAGATGAGCAGGGACCCTGGGCATCTTTCTTTTGGCGTTTTTCAGAGTCAGTAGAAAGGCCTCTTTCGTGTCCTAAGATTTCATAACTGTGACCTTAATTGCCTACCGTCTGTAAGTGTCTTAACAACCTTTCCACAGGTGCTTGTTCATGAATTGTTTATGGTTCATTGAACAAGCATGGGAACAGTGTTTAAACCCTTTACAATGAAGATTTGTGAAGTTATTTGGATTTTTACGAATTATCTTTGAAAGACAGGGTCCTGAAAAAGGGACGCTTCTTTCTTTGCTGAGTTTCTTACCTCAATTACCTTGACTAACCGGTGCCCCTGCACATTGACTCTGTACTGGTACCCCCTGTATTTAGCCTCGCTATTGTTATTTTACTGCTGCTCTTTAATTATTTGTTACTTTTATTTATTTGGGGTATTTTTTTTCTTAAAACTGTATTGTTGGTTAAGGGCTTGTAAGTAAGCATTTCACTGTAACCTGTTATATTCGGTGCATGTGACAAATACATTTTGATTTGATAACATCACCTATTCTGTACAGGTCATATCAGGTACAGTACCACTAAACTGGCCTACTAGCCTCTCTCCCAGTGTTCTCAATCTCCCATGGGATTGTTAAATTCAAAGCGCTGGAGAAGGCCGTCTGATCTGGATTTCTCATCGCTATTAATGTAGCAGCATCTAAATTTGGACTTCTCTCCCTCCCACACATTCTCAGTGCGGGCTTTTGAAAGCTAAAGATAGAGTGAGAAACAGTGGGAGGAGAGGAAGGAAGGGGAGAAAAAGGGGAATGAGGAAAGAAGGGAGGAATATATGAAGAAGGAGATATCCAACATGGCTGTCTCTTGTGACAGCTGAATATCAAGGGGCTTTCTTTGAGACTGGACTGGGGGAACCAGGGAACCAGCAGACAACAACATGGTTACGAACAAAAGAGGCAGCCAAGCCACTGCCAGGCCTTTCTCTCTTTCTCTGTATTTGTCTGTCTCTTTCCTCTCCCTCCCCCCTCTCTCCCTTCTCCCCCCCCCTCTCTCTCTTTCACTCCTTTTCTCTCTTTCTCTGTATTTGTCTGTCTCTTTCCTCTCTCTCCCTTCTCCCCCCTCTCTCTCTTTCACTCCCTTTCTCTCTTTTTATTCTCTACCCCCCCTTTCATCTCTAACCCACAATAGGCCAGTCTGTCTGTATAGGGTGGTCAGGCCTGAGCTAAGTGGCTGCATGGGGAGTTGGGTTACTCAGGTCTGTCCATGTAAACGGCCTGTATTGTGTTTACATTGGATATTGGAGATGAGCAGCACTGTTCTACACTGTTATTGTCATAAAGAGATGGATAAAGGACTCTGACCACAAGGGGCAGATATTATGTCCATCAGGACAGGTGTGTGGGGGGTTGGGATAGGCTAGACTTGAGCGTTGCTGGACACCAGATGAGGAAGAATTGGAGAGATGTTTGGTGCTGCCTGAAACATGGATCTTATGTAATTGCAGAAGTGGTGTTGTCTTTCCGACTGGTGTTCAACTTCCTCATATTAGCTGTACTGCAATTGCACAATAATAAGGTCATTCTTGTGTGAAGAGGATCATTCTTGTGTACAAGATTCTCTTTGAATAGTTTGAACCAAAACACTGTCTTAGAGGATTGAGCTGTGCAGCTCGTAAACCAGGGAAGTAACTTTTTTAAAATCATGTCATTGGTCTCTAAACTGAAGTCGCTGTCCTTGTAAGCTTCACAGGCCTGTGATGTTGAATGTATAGCGAGGTTAATCCTGGGTGCTACTTAGGGCTGTTATGGTGACCATATTACCACCACACCAGCAGTCACTAGTCATGACCGCAGTCAAATTCCACGTGACCGTTTAGTCATGGTAACTAGTCTTCTCCAAAACTGTGCACTGGCTGATGGTCATTAGTAGCCTACCAAACTAACTGCCAGTCGCTAATAATCAAATCAAACACTTCATGAGAGCACATGTTGCGCAACATTTCTATAAGCTATGCAATAGGGTGGGAAAACAGAGATTGGATGGCCTCTGTTAAAAAAGGGAGGATCCCATCAGCTTTCTATAGGCTAGGACTACTATATTTATTTCTCAACTTTTCTAATATTAATAAGCACATTGCTTCGCTTTACAACCGGAGTAGCCTAACTGGCTAGCATGAAAATGAACCCCGGGAAAAGTGTCCTCCATGTGCTGTTTAAGTGCATACGTATGACATGTATTTTTTTCCCCTGCTTCTGTTCCGACAGGTACATGTTAATGGCCTATTCTCAATCTGACATATACAGTGCGTTCGGAAAGTATTCAGACCCCTTAACTTTTTCCACATTTTGTTACGTTACAGCCATATTCTAAAATTGATCAAATAAAAAAATTTACCTCCTCAATCTACACACAATACCCCATAATGACAAAGCAAAAACTGTTTTTTAGAAATTGTAAAAACAGAAATACCTAATTTACATAGGTGTTCAGATCCTTTGCTATGAGACTCGAAATTGAGCTCAGGTGCATCAGTTTTCCATTGATCATCCTTGAGATGTTTCTACAACTTGATTGTTGTCCACTTGTGGTAAATTCAATTGATTGGACATGATTTGGAATGGCACACACCTGTCTATATAAGGTCCCACAGTTGACAGTGCATGTCAGAGCAAAAACCAAGCCATGTGGTCGAAGGAATTGCCTGTATAGCTCCGAGACAGGATTGTGTCGAGGCACAGATCTGGGGAAGGGTACCAAAAAATGTCTGCAGCATTGAAGGTCCCCAAGAACACAGTGGCCTCCATCATTCTTAAATGTAAGAAGTTTGGAACCACCAAGACTCTTCTTAGAACTGGTCGCCTGGCCAAACTGAGCAATCGGCGGAGAAGGGCCTTGGTCGGGTGCCATAATCGACATCCACGTCTTCGGCACCCGGGGAACAGTGGGTTAACTGCTTGCTCAGGGGCAGAACGACAGATTTTTATCATGTCAGCTCGGGGATTCGATCCAGCAACCTTTTGGTTACTGGCCCAACGCTCTAACCGCTACCACCCCAACCCGCTTGGAGTTTGCCAAAAGGCACCTAAAGGAATCTCAGAACATGAGAAACAAGATTCTCTGGTCTGATGAAACCAAGATGTAACTCTTTGGCCTGAATGCCAAGCCTCACATCTGGAGGAAACCTAGCACCATCCCTACGGTGAAGCATAGTGGTGGCAGCATCATGCTGTGGGGATGTTTTTCAGCGGCAGGTACTGGGAGACTAGTCAGGATCGAGGGAAAGATGAACGGAGCAAAGTACAGTGAGATCATTGATGAAAACCTGCTCCAGAGTGCTCAGGACTTCAGACTGGGGTGAAGGTTCACCTTTCAAGAGGACAATGACCCTAAGCACATAGCCAAGACAATGCAGGAGTGGCTTTAGGACAAGTTTCTGAATGTCCTTGAGTTGCCCAACCAGAGCCCGGACTTCAACCCGATCGAACATCTCTGGAGAGACCTGAAAATAGCTGTGCAGTGATGCTCCCCATCTAACCTGACAGAGCTTGAGAGGATCTGCAGAGAAGAATGGGAGAAACTCCCCAAATACAGGTGTGCCAAGCTTGTAGCATCATACCCAAGAACAGTCGAGGCTGTAATCGCTGCCAAAGGTGCTTCAACAAAGTACAGAGTAAGGGGTCTGAATACTAAAGTAAATGTGATATTTACGTTTTGAATTGTTTTTAATCAATTTGCTCAAATTTGTAAAAAACGTTTTTTGCTTTGTCATTGTGGGGTATTGTGTGTAGATTGATGAGGGAAAAATACAATTTAATCAATTTTAGAATCAGGCTGTAACGTAACAAAATGTGGGAAAAGGGGTCTGAATACTTTCTGATTGCACTGTATATTATTTAGTATACAGTACCAGTCAAATGTTTGGACACACCTACTCATTCAAGGGTTTTTCTTTACTTTGACTATTTCCTACATTGTAGAATAATAGTGAAGACATCAAAACTATGAAATAACACATATAGAATCATGTAGTAACCAAAAAAGTGTTAAACAAACCAAAATATGTTTTATATTTGAGATTCTTCAAAGTAGCCTCTCTTTGCCTTGATGACAGCTTTGCACACTCTTGGCATTCTCTCAACCACCTTCATGAGCTAGTCACCTGGAATACATTTCAATTAACAGGTGTGCCTTGTAAAAAGTTAATTTGTGGAATTTCTTTCCTTCTTAATGCGTTTGAGCCAATCAGTTGTGTTGTGACAAGATATGGGTGGTATACAGAAGATAGCCCTATTTGGTAAAAGGGCTAAATTGGTCATCAAAAAGAAAAGAGGACCAAGGCACTCTTCATATAATTAATTAAAATGCCTTTATTAGTATGGCATGTTCAATAGAAACAAAGTTTTAAAAATCCGATGCATTTCGGCTGCATGGCCTTCGTCAGGGAGTACAAAAAAATAATACAATGTGTCACGTTCGTCGTAGTGAGGAGACCAAGGCACAGCGTGATTAGAATACATTCTTCCTTTTAATAATGAAGAACACTTAACAAACAATACAAAATAACAAAACGAACGTGACCGCTATAACACTGAGTGCAAACATGCAACATCACATAGACAATCACCCACAAACCAAACTGGCAAATGGCAACCTGATTGGGAACCAATCTAGGCCACCATAGACCTACATAATGCCTAGACTACACACACACACCTAGACATACCCAAAACCCTAGACAAGACAAAAACGCACATACCACCCTCGTCACACCCTGACCTAACCAAAATAATAAAGAAAACAAAGATAACTAAGGTCAGGGCGTGACATAATGTCCTCTTTTGAACAGCTTTTCCAATTAGCCCTAATTAGAAGAGGGAGTGATTACAAAATGTATTGGACACACCTAGTAAGCAATAATATACACATTAAAAAGTGAAATACTGTAGCTATGTTATCATAAAAATACAACTCCAAGCTCGAAGAATCAGGACACTTAGAAAGGAAACTTTGAAAGTTTCTTCAAGTGCAGTCGCAAAAAACATCAAGGGCTTTAATGAAACTCTCTCTCATGGGACTCCCAATCACGGCCGGTTGTGATACAGCTTGGAATCGAACCAGGGCGACACTTCCAGCACTGAGATGCAGTGCATTAGACCGCTGCGCCACTCGGGAGCTCCTAAATGGTCAGTTCGTCCATGGCCTGCATAGTTATCAGACATGTCACCCATTGAGCATGTTTGCATGTTGCGTTTATATTTTTGTTCAGATTAGGAGGACCTGTTTCTTTGTTAACCGCTCAACACAGAATAGCTGCATGTGCACACTCCCTTGGAAATCTTTTGGAGAAAATATCCTTTCTATTTTATTCAGCTTTGTTCAATTATATTCTTCTTACTACAAAATAATATAAAATAATGCCACAGGAATTATAAGCAAATCTAGTCTGCTAAAATAACTAGTGTAGCCCACAGACGTATGGCATAGCCAGATCAGGGCCTAACATGAACACAATTTACAGTATGCTATTCTGTTCTTCTGAAATAGACTACATTTTCTTCATATCATGTTTCTTTAGACCTGCCTAAAATAAATAATGGATTTTTTTGTGATGGTGTAGGCTAAATTAAATGAATTTATTACTCTTAATTTGACTTTTTAAAATATAGATGTTCCAAACGTCTGTATCAGTGGCTTCTAGGCTATGCGTGGAAGCAAGGAGACGCAAATAACTGCCAGCCTCAAAGTAATTGACCGTTAATTAACATAAACACGTTTAGCATGACAATCACCGGCTGACAAAATGTCATGACCGTCACATCCCTAGTGCTACTGGCACCTTATTACAGGGCCCTATGACTCCTTCAGTTTAAAGTTAAATCTACAGACTGACCACACCTAACTAACAGCCGTCATCTGATTTCCATACACTAACTAACAATGCCACGGTGGTCGGCTTCTACTCTGTAATCAGATCTGGCAACCCAGGGATGGACATGGCCCATATTATCTGCCCATATTGTCTGTTTCTGGGAAACCTGTCATTAAATAAACACTCAGTCATTAAATGACTATCATTTTGCAGAGATTTTGACTTTTGAGGCTCTTGTCACACTTTTTTGGCAAGATCATCGAAGTGCTAGTTTGATCATTTTGACGATTATCCTAAGCAGCAGCTACGGTGCAGTCAGTGGAAGAAACAGAACTACAAAATGATGGGTCGTGTAGTGTCAGGAAACTCCCATGTGGTTTTGCAAACGATCTGTCTCTCATTCCCCTCCCCACCCCTCTTTCTCTTTGTCTTGTTCGATTTCTCCTTCCTTTCTTGACCTTTTTGCTCGCTCTCTTTGTCACATCTATCACTGTTTCCTTTGCCTTAACTAAGACACACACATGTTTTTTCCATAGATGGAAACTTACATGGAGAAGTGATGCTTACCATTTGCGTACTGTGGTATTTTTCATAACCGCAATATACAAGCGTAGCTTCAAGGAATGAACTGTGGTAGTGGTTGAGAATGATATCTTGAGAACCAGTATCGTCCCTCCCCCACACAGGCGTTGTCTGGTACTTAGAGACTAACATTCAAAGGTTGAGTACTGGCAGCCAAGGCCACCTCCTTTATTCTTTCTGTGAAAAGGCCCTTTCCTTGGGTCATTGTCACACACAATACACACAATTTAGTTACACACACTGTGGTAAAACATGTGGGCACAGATACGTGCTGCCTGTCTGCCCCGTGGTCCCCACTCAGCCTGCCCTACCCCTCGCTGCATGTGCCTGCCATGTAACAGAGCTGGGAGATGGAGAGAAAGATAGACAGTGAATAACGACGAGCGCCACAGCGGAACGAGGCCAGGCGTTGTCTGGTGCAAACCAACACTGCCTGGTTTCCTCAAGTCGCTCAGTGAAGTACATCAAATCAGCCATGGCCATTCTCTGATAGGGAGAGAGACAGGAGGTCATTCAGAGACAGTCTCCGTCAGACTGGTCTAGTGCTAATGAAACTTTAATGCTGTTCCACTAGGCCAGGCTCTCTAAAACCTACCAGGACCATCAGTGACTAATGATGGGAGCCTAAACATGAACTTAAACCTATTTACAGTTGCCCACCCTCTTAACTCACTCACCTTCAGCCCCAGCTTTTTGGTTGAAATAAGCTAAAAATCCAGCTTTGAAAAAACAAAATACTTAAAACACTGACTGAAATTCTGCAGACGTATTACTTTCAGCTGGAAAAAGTTCTAGAAGTAATACTTCTGGCTGGACAGAGGGATAAGACTGGAAGTAATGCTTGTGGCTGGACAGAGGGATAAGACTAGAAGTAATTCCTGTGGCTGGACAGAGGGATAAGACTAGAAGTAATGCTTGTGGCTGGACAGAGGGATAAGACTGGAAGTAATGCTTGTGGCTGGACAGAGGGATAAGACTGGAAGTAATGCTTGTGGCTGGACAGAGGGATAAGACTAGAAGTAATGCTTGTGGCTGGACAGAGGGATAAGAGGTATATGTGAGTCCAGTTCAGTCCACTGGTTGCCAGGTAAAAGCTTGCTTTCTGGGATCTGGTGTCCGAAGGTAAGGTGGACAACTTGACTATATCTAACTCAAGGATGGGCAACCGGCCCCCCCCTTTTGAAGGCCCCGTATTAATCCCACCACTGCATCCCTCATAATAAATTCAGATTTTCTGTGGCCCCTAACCCCATCAAAGTTGTCCATCCCTGCTCTAACTGATCTCTCTAGTCCTCTCTGTGACCCCAGCCAAGCATCTCCCATAATCAAATTTTTTACATAAACGGGTTCCGCTGTCTGTGGCTGCAGGGTTTCCATGGTGCTAGGTTGTCATGGCAGTGGCACAAGCCGACGCCCCCATGAGAAAGGCTGCTCGGTGTTCCTCTGAGTTTGTATGTAATGAGGACTATTTGCTGTTTGCTGTTCTGAGGGGAGAACTGTTAAATACCCAGTCAGTCAAGGATGAACTGAAACTGGCCACTCCATCTCCACCTTCTCTGTTTAGGAGGTAGGAGTGCATATCAATATTCTACAGAGAAATGTTCTCCTTGTTTCCTCTCCTTCATCAACATTCTACATTCATGTTCTTGAGAGCTTATAACACTGAGGTGCTTCTGAGACAAAGTTGTTATTTTTTAGGCCTGAGTGTACAAAACATTAAGAACACCTTCCTAATATTGAGTTGCACCCCCCCCCCCCGTGAAAAATCCAGCAGCGTTGCAGTTCTTGACGCAAACCTGATGCGCCTGGCTAGGGCTGTGGCGATCATGAAATTTCGTCAGCCGGTGATTGTCAAGCAAATAACTGGTAATTGACTGTTAATTAACATAAACACATTTACACTAGTTCATTTAGCAGACAATTCTGTGGCATTATATTATATTATTTTATAGTATAAAGAATACAATTGAACATAGCTGAATGAAATAGAAAGGATATTTTCTCCAAATGATTTGTGCGCACATGTTGCTATTCTGTGTTGAGCAGTTAACAAAGAAACAGGTACTCCTAAATGCTTAATTTAGAGTTATTTATGTAACTTTAGTTGTGATACAAACATATATGTTTTGATTTTTAATATATTCTAAGTCTGCGACTCTAATGATAATTTGAAAAAAGTTGCATGAAAGGCATGAGCTCTGCTTTGTTTTTTTTGTGCAGGCTGCACACACTTCATCAGTCTCTCCTTCACAATTTGACAAGCACTTGATAATGCCTCAAATTTCCCAGCGGCATCCCCTTTGTGTGGCCGTAATGCCCCCTAAAAAAATCCATGCTTTTTGCGGCCAGTGGCCGTTTTGCCCTTGGGCTGAATATAATAATTATAATTCCCTTTTCCAGGCTGCATGCTCCAAAGCACATCTCGCTCAAATGGCTCTCTGTCACGTGATTGGGTCTTTCTCACAAACTACAATTGAAGACAGACACATCGGGATGCAACTGTGCGAGTCCTTATCCAATTCTGAAGTGAATATTGAAGATATTAGAAGAACTGTCCACATTTACTTTTTGTCAGTCAACAAGATGAGTAAGCCTAACGAACAGCAAAACCACTAGCCTATGTCAATCTACTATCCCCATAGTACAAAAGTTGACCTATTCTGTGAGAGAAAGAAATATTCCAAACATAGTCTGGGACAGTTGTGGTTTAGGAAAGATCCCAAATGAATACAACTAGCATCAAAAAACTTTTTTAAGCAATGAGGCTGACACAACAGATCAGAACGTTTAGCTTAAAATGTTGATAAACTATTAGGCTATTTCTTAACATTATAAGCACAGCAATGCACACATGGCAGTATGATATAAGCGCGAATGTTCCATTAGCGGGAAAACACCATTCTCAAAAGTGACCGCAAAAGCGATTATGCAAGTAATGCTTTTATTAAAAAGGTGCATTTTTATGGTGAAAATGATCTTCCCCAAACTTGAAACTCACATGCTGCGTATGTATGCCAGTTAGGTTTTAAACCTATTGTAAAGCTGATTAATGTGCTTACTTTTAAGTTATTTGGCCACTTTAGTTGAGATACAAACATTATCAAAACATATAGGCCTGTGGGCTAGGCTACATGAGGTGTGTGACTATGATTTGAAAAAGTCGGGGGGAAAAAGGCATGCATTTCTTGCCTTACTGCACACAAGCTGGGCATCATGACAAGTGATAATATATCATTCACAAGTGATAGGCTAATAACAACTATTCTTGATGTAATCTTGTCTTTACATATACTAAATAATATATGTGTGAAATTAGTATTGATTTAGTCAGGAGGGGAAAAAATGCACTTAAATAGCGAATGGAGGAGGCTTTTCCCGTGGTTCCTTTTCATGCCAGCCAGGTAGGCTATACTCCTGTTTTAAAGTGAAGCAATGTGCTAAAAGTTAAAAGTTGATAAATAAATATAGTGGGATACTGATGGGATACTCCTCTTTTTAATAAAGGCCATCACTCTGTTTTCTCACACAATTGCATAGCCTATAGAAATGTTGCTCAACATGAGCTCATGGGCTCTCATGAAGTGTTTGTTTGATTTTACCGTGACTAAACGGTCACGTGGAATTTGACTGCCATCATGACTCGTGACTGCCGGTGTGGTGGTAATACGGTCACGGTAACAGCCCTACACCTGGCACCTACTACCATACCCCGTTCAAAGGTACTTAAATATTTTGCCTTGCCCATTCACCCACTGAATGGCACACATACACAATCCATGTCTCAAATGTATCAAGGCTTAAAAGTCCTTGTTTAACCTGTCCCCTCCCCATCATCTACACTGATTAAAGTGGATTTAAACAAGTGAAATCAATAAAGGATCAGAGCTTTCACCTGGATTCACCTGGTCAGTCTGTCATGGAAAGAGCAGGTGTTCTTAAATATGTTGTGCACTCAGTATATATATTTATCTGTCCTCTCTCTCCTCTCTCTCTCTCTCTCTCTCTCTCTCTCTCTCTCTTCTCTCACTTCACTGCGGCCCACTCTAACTCTTAGTCGACAGGGGGATTTCCTCAGCCTGAGCTCTAGTCTCGCTTCTCACCGGTATTTTGCATAGAACACCAGACCTCATGCTGAAAATAACAAGAAAGAAACACCATGCAGTTTGTTCTCAAACATCAGTGGGTTTCACACCCGCAGTTGTCAGTTTGTCATCAGTCTCCTTTGTTAAAATGAAATGAAACTCCCACACACTGTGCTTGCAAAGGATCAACTGTTTGTTGTGCTGCAAGTTTCATTATCCACTCATTTTGTTCTACTTGGTTATAACAACAATCAGATAATGCTTTTGCTTAGCATCATCTGTGTTTCAGTTATTTTCGGAACTTTCTTAAAACTTCTTATGGCTGGGGGGCAGTATTGAGTAGCTTGGATGAATAAGGTGCCCAGAGTAAACTGCCTGCTACTCAGGCCCAGAAGCTAAGATATGCATATTATTAGTACATTTGGATAAAAAACACTCTGAAGTTTCTAAAACTGTTTGAATGATGTCTGTGAGTATAACAGAACTCATATGGCAGGAAAAAACCTGAGAAAAAATCCAACCAGGAAGTGGGAAATCTGAGGTTTGTAGGTTTTCAAGTCTTTGCCTATCCAATATACAGTGTAAAATTTGGTCCGATTGCATTTCCCAAGGCGTCCACTAGATGTCAACAGTCTTTAGAACCTTGTTTCAGGCTTCTACTGTGAAGGGGGAGCGAATAAGAGCTGTTTGACTAAGGGGTCTGGCAGAATGCCATGAGCTAAGTCAGGCTCTGTTCCTTTTCATTTCTAAAGACAAAGGAATTGTCCGGTTGAAACATTATTGAAGATTTATGTTAAAAACATCCTAAGGATTGATTCTATACATCGTTTGACATGTTTCTACGAACTGTAATATAACTTTTTTGACTTTTCGTCTGGACTAAGTGCCTGCGCCTCTTGAATTTGGATTTGTGAACTAAACACGCGAACAAAAAGAGGTATTTGGACATAAATTATGGACTTTATCGAACAAAACAAACATTTATTGTGGAGCTGGGATTCCTGGGAGTGCATTCCGATGAAGATCATCAAAGGTAAGTGAATATTTACAATGCTATTTCTGACTTCTGTTGACTCCACAACATGGCGGGTATCTGTATGGCTTGTTTTGATGCCTGAGCGCTGTACTCAGATTATTGCATGGTGTGCTTTTTCCGTAAAGCTTTTTTGAAATCTGACACAGTGGTTGCATTAAGGAGAAGTATATCTTTAATGAAATTTTCCCCAAAAATATATTTGGAGCTCAGACCAAGCGGCATCTTAACGCTCTTGTATTTGTGTTGTCACCCCCTCCAGGTGAAACTGACTAAGTACATCTGTAAGCAGCTGCAGTGTAAGCAGAGAGTGCCTGAGAGACAGAGGACCCAGGCCCTGGCCAGCTACCCTCGACTGGGAGACTGGCTCTGCACCATCAACCTCAGACCTGAACTCATACAGGTACTATTTGTTCACACCGTGTGTGTGTGTGTGTGTGTGTGTGTGTGTGTGTGTGTGTGTGTGTGTGTGTGTGTGTGTGTGTGTGTGTGTGTGTGTGTGTGTGTGTGTGTGTGTGTGTGTGACTGTGTGTTTGTGTGTTTGTGTGTGTCTGTGGGTTTGTGAAGAAAGAGAAAGCAACTGAGCGACTATGTAATGAGATCCCTGTTCAATCCCCTCTGAAAGGTTCAAGTACCCAGGTTAGTTTGGTTAGTTTGCATCTGACTTAGAGAGGGCAATCATGTTGGACTCCTCAGATTCCATGTACTCTGGACCAGGTCCATTTTGCCCTAAGCTGATGGAGACATCATTTTGGGGCGGCAGGTAGCCTAGTGGTTAGAGCGTTGGGCCAGTAACCAAATGGTTGCTAGCTCGAATCCCCGAGCTGACAAGGTAAACATCTGTCGTACTGCCCCTGAACAAGGCCGTCATTGTAAATAAGAATTTGTTCTTAAATGACTTGCCTAGTTAAATAAAGGTTAAATAAATCAAACTAAATAAACATGGCATAACAGTTTGTTATTCAAGAGAAGACGTTCCTGCACATTGCTTACTATAATTTCAGGACAGGTGTAGTTTCCCATCAATATCCAATGAAAATCTCCACAATAGGAGTAGCTTGTGAGCCTTTTTACTTTAAACATTGTTGAAGAACATGGTTAACTCCAATAAAGAACATGGTTAACTCCTCCAATGCAGAACATCGTTAACTCTTACGATACAGAACATGGTTAACTCCTCCAATGCAGAACATCGTTAACTCTTACGATACAGAACATGGTTAACTCCTCCAATGCAGAACATCGTTAACTCTTACGATACAGAACATGGTTAACTCCTCCAATGCAGAACATCGTTAACTCTTACGATACAGAACATGGTTAACTCCTCCAATGCAGAACATCGTTAACTCTTACGATACAGAACATGGTTAACTCCTCCAATGCAGAACATCGTTAACTCTTATGATACAGAACATGGTTAACTCCTCCAATGCAATTTAAGCATCCTTAGTGAACTCGCAGTACCATCTCCCTTTATCTGAGTCAGATTGGATTTGGGTCTTTATTTCTTTTGGACGGTAACATGCTTATGATAGGGCATATTTCATAGCAATTAAGGCCTTTGCTGGAAGCTGAAAACAGGCTTTTGTAGTTCTGCTCTGTATCCACCCTTCCAGTTGGCAGTAGCAGCTTCACGGGGAGAGTTTCTGCCACTATTTTGTCAGGACTAGTACAGACTCAAAAACATTTAATCTGGTGTTTTTATAGAGACTATTTGTTCTGCCAATGGAAAATGAGCGATCACTTTTTACCGTCAATTTCTTCTCTCCAGTACCTGCATTTAGGACTGTCGTTGTACACTATGGGTTCTGAAAACGACCCACCCCCAAACCCTATTGGTCTGTAGTCAACTCTTCACGTGATCCAATCCATGTTCCTGCTACTGTCCCTGGCCTCCAGCCATACCCCCCTCACTATACCCAGGCTTATGTTTAGGTGTGTTGTGTTTTTACTTTGTACCAAAATGGCAGAACATGTATGCATGTATAATGCACACCCAGCAGGTTTATGCAGATGATGCTATTCAGGAGTTGGCAACTGTCAAAAACAGAATAGGAGGATTCTGTTTTGTTATATACGTGTCCTGGCCCCACGTGTTGTCACTAATCTGTGTCTATCACAGACCAGTTTAACCTGCTCCTCTCTACCAAGCCCTCTTTGCAAATTTAGCCCACTGGGAAAAAAGTGGTTGAATCAGCGTTATTTCCACGTCATTTCAACAAAACATTTAATGTGATGACGTTGGGAATTTCGTATTTTTTTCACCCTTTGGATTGCAAATCAGAGGAAGGTTTTCAAAAAGTAAGTGAATATTTAATCGCTATTTGTGATTATATGAAGCTTGTGCCGGTGGAAAAATATGTTGATGTGGGGCGCCGTCCTCAAACAATCGCATGGCATGCTTTCGCTGTAAAGCCTATTGTAAATCGGACAATAGAGTTAGATGAACAAGACGTTAAGCTTTTAACCGATATAAGACACTTGTATATACCTAAATGTTTAATATCCCAAATTTTGATGATTATTTATATGAATTGCGCGCCCTCCAATTTCACCGGAAGTTGTCGACAGGTGTCCCGCTGCCGGGACGCCTAGTCCTAAGAAGTTTTTAAGACTGCAATATGAGAGATTCTGCAGAATCCTACATAAAGGCTAAGATTACGTTTAAGATTAAGGCTAGCAAAAAAAATAATATGTAAATACTGACACAGAAAGAAAGAGTGAGCCCCAGGAAAGAGATAGAATTAAAGACATAGTGTGGTATAGAGTTAGTGGATAGGTTGTAGTGTTTTCAGGGCCCCACACCAGCTACAGTACATTCCCCTCTCTCTCGCTGACGATCAACACTCACCAAATCTGGCTCTGCCTGGCTCTAGCTCTGCATGGAGGGCCCACAATGTGCACAGTCAGCTGCTCCCCCCTCTGTCCCTGCCTGCCACGCTATTTATACACACGGTCCTGCCTCCCCACATAGCACACACACACACACACTCACATGCATGGACGTAAGCACTCTCTCACACACACGCATGGATGTAGGCACTCTCTCCCACACGCATGGACCTGAGCACTCTCACTCACACAGACACGTAACACTGGACAGTGTAGGATTGCCGCTACAGACTACAACACATGAATTTACGTGGCTGAACTTCAGGCCCTTAGCAGTGGATTCAACAGGTGGACTGACAGGGAAAGAGAGACAGAGGAGGTATTTTCAAACCAGGAGATAATAGTGTCAAACCAGGAGATAATAGTGTCAAACCAAGATATAGTAGTGTCAAACCAAGAAATAGTAGTGTCAAACCAGGAGATAGTAGTGTCAAACCAGGAGATAGTAGTGTCAAACCAGGAGATAGTAGCGTCAAACCAGGAAATAACAGTGTCAAACCAGGAGATAATAGTGTCAAACCAGGAGATAGTAGGGTCAAACCAGGAGATAGTAGGGTCAACCCAGGAGATAATAGTGTCAAACCAGGAGATAATAGTGTCAACCCAGGAGATAACAGTGTCAAACCAGGAGATAATAGTGTCACATCAGGAGATAGTAGAGTCAAACCAGGAGATAATAGTGTCAAACCAGGAGATAGTAGAGTCAAACAAGGAGACAATAGTGTCAAACCAGGAGACAGTAGAGTCAAACCAGGAGATAGTAATGTCAAACCAGGGTATGACAGTGTCAAACCAGGAGATAGTAGTGTCAAACTAAGATAGAGTAGTGTCAAACCTGGATATAATAGTGGCAAACCAGGAGATAGTCGTGTCAAACCAGGAGATAGTAGTGTCAAATCAGGAGATAGTAGGGTCAAACCAGGAGATATTTTCTATTTATTTATTTTACCTTTATTTAACTAGGCAAGTCAGTTAAGAACTAATTCTTATTTTCAATGACGGCCTAGGAACAGTGGGTTAACTGCCTTGTTCAGAGGCAGAACGACAGATTTGTACCTTGTCAGCTCGGGGATTTGAACTTGCAACCTTGCGGTTACTAGCCCAACGCTCTAACCACTAGGCTACCCTGCCGCCCCATATAGGGTCAAACCAGGAGATAGTAGCGTCAAACCAGGAGATAGTAGGGTCAAACCGGCGATACAGTGCATTTGAAAAGTATTCAGACCCCTTGACTTTTTCCCCATATTGATACATTACAGCCTTATTCCAAAATGTATTAAATAGTTTTTTACCTCACCAATCTACACACAATACCCCATAATGACAAAGCAAAAATAGGTTTTAGAAATTGTTGCAAATTTATAAAAAGAAAAAACTGAAATATGACATTTACACAAGTATTCAGACCCTTTACGCAGTACTTTGTTGAAGCACCTTTGGCAGCGATTACAGCCTTGCTGCAAGCTTGACACACCTGTATTTAGGGAGTTTCGCCCATTCTCCCAGATGATGGGGAGCGTCGCTGCACAGATATTTTCAGGTCTCTCCAGAGATGTTTGATCGGGTTCAAGTCCGGGCTTTGGCTGGGCCACTCAAGGATATTCAGAGACTTGTCCCGAAGCCACTCCTGCGTTGTCTTGGCTGTGTGCTTAGGGTCATTGTCTTGTTGGAAGGTGAACCTTCACCCAGTCTGAGGCCCTGAGCACGCTGGAGCAGGTTTTCATCAATGATCTCTCTGTACTTTTCTCCGTCCATCTTTCCCTCAATCCTGACTAGTCTCCCAGTCCCTGCCGCTGAAAAACATCCCCACAGCATGATGCCGCCACCACCATGCTTCACCGTAGGGATGGTGCCAGGTTTCCTCCATACGTGACGCTTGGCATTCAGGCCAAATAGTTCAATCTTGGTTTCATCAGACCAGAGATGCCTTAGTTCAATCTTGGTTTCATCAGACCAGAGATGCCTTTAGGTGCCTTTTGCAAACGCCAAACGGGCTGTCATGTGCCTTTTACTGGGGAGTGGCTTCCGTCTGGTCACTCTACAATAAAGGCCTGATTGGTGGAGTGCTGCTGAGGTGGTTGTCCTTCTGGAAGATTCTCCCATCTCCACATAGGAACTCTCGAGCTCTGTTAGAGTGACCATCGGGTTCCTGTTCACCTCCCCGACCAAGGCCCTTCTCTCCCGATTGCTCAGTTTGGCCGGGCAGCCAGCTCTAGGAAGAGTCTTGGTGGTTCCAAACATCTTACATTTAAGAATGATGGAGACCACTGTGTTCTTGGGGACCTTCAATACTGCAGAAATATTTAGGTACCCTTCCCCAGATCTGTGCCTCGACACTATCCTGTCTCGGAGATCTACAGACAATTCTGTGGGACCCTATATAGACAAGTGTGTGCCTTTCCAAATCATGTCCAATTAATTTAATTTACCACAGGAGGACTCCAATCAAGTTGTAGAAACATCTCAAGGATGATCAATGGAAACAGGATCCACCTGAGCTCAATTTTGAATCTCATAGCAAAAGGTCAGAATATATTATGTAAATTAGGCATTTCAGTTTTATTTTTTTATTTTTCGCTTTGTCATTATCATTATCATCATTAAAATCAATTTTAGAATTGAAGGGGTCTGAATACTTTCCAAATGCACTGTAGTAGGGCCAAACAAGGAGATGGTAGGGTCAAACCAGGAGATAGTAGGGTCAAACCAGGAGATAGTAGAGTACAAACCAGGAGATAGTAGAGTACAAACCAGGAGATAGTAGGGTCAAACCAGGAGATAGTAGGGTCAAATCAGGAGATAGTATGGTCAAATCACTGAGGTAGGCTAACGTTGCGTCTAATTGAAAATAACATTATTCTCCACTCACAGCAAGAAAGCAGGTGCATGTAAACTGTAATGCATTGCAATGGATTGACAACATTGTTTTTATCAACATTGTTCTGTTGACTCCATGAATGCAAATGCACCACTGCATTTGTAGTCTCACTGGCATACTTTTATTTACAAAGCCATTTTGGGTTTACTACCATTTTATTTGGCCATTTGTATTGTTCCGAAATGTGGTGAGTACTCTCTTCGTTCACAGGACTTTATCCTGCTAACTGTTCCAAATGTCCAAACTGAATTTGGTAAAAGGGCTTTTATGTACACTGCGCCATCGGCTTGGAACGCCTTACAAAATACTTTTAAACTGGAAGAACTTGTCCCGATTGGTGTTTTTAAATCACTGATGAAGGATTTTGAGGCTGATTCCCTGACCGGTCAATGTTTTTAATTTGCTGTTTTATGATTTTGTTATACTCTTGTGAATTCTATGGTTTTTACTAGATTACTTGTAGTTTTTCATGTTGTCTGTTTGTAATTGTGTAATGACATGGTGCTGCCTATCTTGGCCAGGACGATATTGAAAAAGAGATTCCTGGTGAAATAAAGGTGAAATAAAAAATAAAATAAAATGTACATTCTTGCAGAACAAGAATGTTTAGACTTTTCCTGTAAATCTGTTGAGCTGTTTTAAATGAATAGGTTAGACTACAAGCCATTCTCTACTTTAGCATCTGTGTGGACCATGCTACCACAGCTCATAGGATGGGATTGTCAATTCACTCCATAAAGTTTTCCCTCCCTATGAAAGTGTCCTGACAAAAATGGCCATTCATTTAGCCAGGGCTCCTCTCCATTCACTATATGACTCACAGTGCAGGAATGTATGCCTCACACAAAAAATGTCACCAGTCGGCTGACAGTCTCTGTTGTTGGGTACATTTGGGATCCGATGTGCTAAAAGAGCTAGCCTGGTCCCGATATCTGTTTGTGCTGTCTTGCCAAGTCCTGGCGGTAACAATGACCATAGGAGTTAGGAAGACAGCAGAAACAGATCTCAGACTAGGCTATAAAAGATCCCAAATAATGAACGCTCTTCTCCCAGCCCTCAGCCATTGTAAACTCTGGGAGATATTAGAGAGAGGGCCACTGTTTCCACAGGAAGAGGTGAGGAATGGCCCTCAGGGCAGAGCCCAGATCAGACGTGCCTATCTACCACATTTGCATGACTGGACAGTTTTGTGAAGAGGCAGTGATAACCAGGGGAAGAGAGCTGTGTTTAGTTAGCATATCTTTACTTTTCGTTCCTATCAAATAATCAACCATTTTTATAAATATTTACTCATTTACTTGTATATAGCTACATTCTTGTGTACACCTTCAACTAATGGGAGATGTCAATATGTGTTAAGGATGATTTGGTGTCAGCATGGGACCAGACTGAATCAACACATGTATGAAGAACCAGGGGTTAGTTAGTGTAATCTCAGGTCACTCCCCAAGGAGGAGAGGAAGGAGGTCGGTTACAGCAGAAAAAGTACAAAGTACCTCAACAAATCCTCTGTTTCCTGTGCCCTTGTGGAAGATATATCCCCCTCCCACCCTCCCCCTCTCTCTCCTCCATCCTCCCTTCTCACTAACCTCTGTTATCTAGTCTTATGGCCAGCCTTTGTCTTATCTGGAGCGTCCAGGACGATGGCCTGTGGAAAAATGCTAGTGTTCAGAGGAAGTGGAGGCAGTCTTCTGAGATTGGGTGGCAAAGCACTGATTAGTTATGGGTCTCTCCTCGTCTTCACAGTCCTGTCTTCAGGAAGGACTTCCTGAGCCATCAGAGACTGAGAAAGAGATATATGAATCAACCCCATAAAGTAGTCTCTATGGCTGTTAGACTTGAGGTCACTGCCTGTATTCTGCACAGACTGCCTATCTGTTGGGATTCTCTACTTCTCTCTACTACTGTTTCTAGCAGTCTCCTATTCTACTGCGGCTGCTTTGTGGGGTTACTTGGGCCCCTGTGTTTGGCGGGTTGCTGTTGTGTTGGGCTACTCTGTATGGCTTCCCTGTGACATTGTTGTGTATGTATGCCCAGGGCAGCATGGATATGTTCTCTTAGGGCCAATGCCTCTGAGGGGGGGGGGGGGGGGGGGAGAAGAGAGGTCAGGGGAGATCAACTGAGTTTACCATCACCAGTTGCTGATGCACCGCTTTGGCATGCCAGAAGCAGGAAGACAGACATTCTGGCTATCTGGCAGAGCCTGCTTGGAAGTAAAATAGAGAGAGACAGAGAAGGTGGGAGGGAAGGGAGTGGAGGGACTGAGGGAGGGAGATAGAAAAAACAGGGAGTGTGAGAGACTGCGCTGGAGAGAGGAGTTGAGTTCTCACAGTGTTTTTGACAGCGGTTTGGAGCACTAGGGATATCACTGGGACATTAGAGAAGGGGCTTCAACACAACAGGGTCCATAAGGAGCACATGGTACGTACTATAGGAAAGCTTTAGAACAATCTACTGAAGGAAAGCCTTTTGTACAGCAACATGGCTGATTTTACCAGGTGTTTCCTTGTTTCCTGTTAGCTGCAAGTTTCTTACTAGAGAGTGACTTGTTTCCGCAGTGCTGATAGAGCTTAAGCTCTGTGTACGCTAAATTATTAACTGATAATACTGTGTTAGTACACAATATATGGGATTTAGTTGCACAGTGAAGATTAATGTTGTTTAGTCTGGCCTCTTTTAATGTGGGGATTTAAGAGGCGGTTGTTTAGTTTAGTTTGTTGATGTTAACAGGTTTTAGTATGCTTCCGTCTGTGTGTGTTTGTGCGTGTCTGTGTGTGTGTGTGTTCATGTGTGTCCCTTACTAAGTTTCTTTTTCTTTGTTTATAGTATTTCATTTCACTCCAGATAGAAACTTATACATACGAACAACAACTTACAGACGCACACAAGCGATGACTTCATCTCCTCTGCCCAGACCCACATTCTCACACCCCTATCACTAGTGCCTGCGCTATTGTTTGCCACTTGGTCTTAAATTGATTCAATTTTTTTTCTCAGTCACCCATGCTATTTCAATAATAAATCCTTAGATTTTTCCCTTGTGGTAATGATTGGCGGATTGATTTCCAAGTTTTTAGTGTACGTTTTTTCAAGATGAGTGATGAGAAGAGAATCGTCCAGCTCATTGGGTATCTCACTACACCTCCATAAGTTTCTATATGTATTCCAGTAGCTTGGCTGATTAATGTGTTCACCTCCTGGCTCACGTGTATGTTCTGGGTGTCTGGATGAGTGTGTTTTTTGATGATTTATAGAAGGGGGCTTGTCCTGGGTGTTATTAAATCCTTAAGAGTCTATTGATTGACCCTCCCGTGCGTCAATCTAAGTAACATAATAAAAAATTCCCATCAAAATCCGTCAGTTTAAACTAGCGATATTGTTTTTTTTAATGGGCTACGTCTCAATCCGCCTCATCCACCTATGTTGGTCTTTCGCATCTGCGGTGGAAGGTGGCCGAGCTACAGCTGTGTTTGTCAGACCATGAGACATCTCTAAAATCGGTCTTCTAACAAAACGTCTGTAGCGTCCGAACGGTTTGGCTTACACTGTATGGAAATATGAGACTCTTACGAACACTATCAGGAATCAAGGTAAGACCCAGATGCAGACACGTTGAATAAACAATGGTTTAATAGTCCAAGGGGCAGGCAAGAGACAGGTCAAGGCAGGCAGAGGTCAATAATCCAGAGATGGGACAAGGGTACCGGTCGGCAGGCAGGCTCAGGGTCAGGGGCAGGCAGAGTCGTCAGGCAGGCGGGTACAGACACGGGACAGGCAACGGTCAAAACCAGGAGGGTGAGAAAAGGAGAGGCTGGGAAAAAACTGGAGCTGAAAGGACAAATGCTGGTAAGCTTGACAAACAAGACGAACTGGCAACAGACCAACAGAGAACACAGGTATAAGTACACAGGGGATAATGGCGAAGATGGGAGACACCTGGAGGGGGGTGGAGACAATCACAAAGACAGGTGAAACAGATCAGGGCATGACAAACACGAAGGTGTTCTCCGTTTTGCTCTAAGACCCCCCCAAGTGTAACAGGACTCGTCTGAAGGTAACACATACTAATTAATGGTAGTAGTAGTAATGGTAGTAGGTAGTTTTGTGCCATCAAAAATAAGGGGTTAAATATGTATCCAAAAGAACAAAAGTATTTCCTGAGCTTTCGTATATCTCCTAGATATATGACAGACACTTCAAAACCTTATTCCTTATGATTTATTTTTTGCCATTTATGAATGTGTTATTCAATGCATTTCTATGGGCTATAGTAGTAAAGGCTTAGACTTTTAGAGGTTTAATGGGTGCAGGTGGGACAGGGATGAGATAAGTGGTTTGTGTGTGTTCATGGTGTGCGTGGTCATGCGTCTGTTTGTGGTTAAGGGACTGTTTAGTTGAGCTGTTTTTGGAAATCTCTCTCTGGTTCTGTGTAGTCAGTCAGTCATTCGTTCTGTCATTATTAGGTTACGTCAAAACCAAACACAGCCAGTCATGACATGCCCAGACAGGCTGACACCCAGCCTTTTCATACACTTTCAGTTTGAAGTTCTGGCCTGCCCCACACACAGTATAATAACCCACAGCACACAGTGTGTGTGTCTCTCTCTCTCTCACACACACCTGCTCTGTGTGTTCTGCTGGCCTGTGTGTGTGTGTGTGTGTGTGTGTGTGTGTGTGTGTGTGTGTGTGTGTGTGTGTGTGTGTGTGTGTGTGTGTGTGTGTGTGTGTGTGTGTGTGTGTGTGTGTGTGTGTGTGTACATTCAACAGATGAGTGAATAGTTGGACAGGTTGTACTGCCTCTTGTCTCTGGCTGGCATGACAGTGCAGTTGGTTGAGATTGTGTCATATAGTCCCAAGATAAAGAGTCTAAAGGTACTTTCAAACAAAACCATATCCCCATTAGACACCTTGCTTCCTGGTGAATTTCCAGCTCAGCTTGTCTTTTGTTGTGGGTAACAAGTCTGTCTGCTGATTAGAAGAAAGTGACTCCCTGGAGAAACAAATCATTCTATGGAGGGGTTGAGTTCCAATGTAGACCATTGCCACCGCAATACATGTGAAGTGCCACAGTGCTTACCGAAGAAGCAATACCTTAGGCAATAGTGATACCTGCTACTATAGGAAATATGTATGACAGGCAAAGAAGTAATCAGGTTTTAATGGGGAGGTTCCAGCCAGGGGCTCTGTATCTTGGGACTCTATCCATCTGCCCAGATACAGAACAGTAACCCTGGTCTGGTCCGCTTCCACCCACTCCACCCTTACTTTGTTACTACTGGAATAAGTGGGCCTCTGGTCCCAACCATGTCCCTTACACAATTACCTTGTCGTTAATAATCTGTACATAAAAGGGATTAAGTTCTATAGCACTTAAGATACAAGCTGTTGAATTGAATACTTATTTCTGCCACGTGTGCATGCACACACAGACACACACACACACACACACACACACACACACACACACACACAACGCTACACTATCTGTAAATATAAAAGCAAAAGGTTGATTGACTGGGTGGGTGGGTTCCTACAGGGCCCACACACAACCTGTGCAGTCCAGCTAGTTTATTTCTGTCAAGCAAAACAACAGTTTCCAAAATAACAACAAAGACTAAAAATAGAACCTGGCGTGTCTGTTGTCACCAGTTGCCGAACCTCCTGGTCCCTGCTGTGAAGGCCAGTGGTTCTTAGAGGATGAGGGAGTCAGTATGAGGGCTTGGGGAAGGTGGCCTGCTGTTCTACATCTGTGTAGTCAAATCAAATTGCATTTGTCACATGTGCCGAATACAACAGGCTTACTATGAAATGCTGACTTACTTTTATTTATTTATTTTTATTTCACCTTTATTTAACCAGGTAGGCCAAGATAAAGCAAAGCAGTGCGATAAAAACAACAACACAGAGTTACACATGGAATAAGCAAACGTACAGTCAATAACACAATAGAAAAATCTATGTACAGTGTGTGCAAATGTAGTAAGATTAGGGAGGTAAAGTGTAGTTCCAAGATGGCGTAGCAGTTGTGTTGTGTTCGTCTTTGTCTCATCCTGTGTCTTATCCCATGTAAATAGCCGTTTTTTTCGTTTTTTTCTCGTATACATTTTAATCTCACTTTCTATCTACGAACTAAAGTTGCCAAGTTGCTGTGGGAGGTTCAGAGCTGTTGGCAGTCAAGTCTGGAGTGAACCAAGGGCTATATCTGTTCTTAGTTCTACATTTTTTGAATAGGGCATGCTTATTTAAGATGTTGAGGAAAGCACTTTTAAAGAACAACCAGGCATCCTCTACTGACGGGATGAGGTTAATATCCTTCCAGGATACCCGGGCCAGGTTGATTAGAAAGGCCTGCTTGCTGAAGTGTTTTAGGGAATGTTTAACAGTGATGAGGGGTGGTCGTTTGACCGCGGGCCCATTACGGATGCAGGCAATGAGGCAGTGATCGCTGAGATCTTGGTTGAAGACAGCAGAGGTGTATTTAGAGGCCAAGTTGGTCAGGATGATATCTATGAGGGTGCCCATGTTTACGGATTTAGGGTTGTACCAGGTAGGTTCCTTGATAATTTGTGTGAGATTGAGAGCATCTAACTTAGATTGTAGGACGGCCAGGGTGCTAAGCATATCGCAGTTTAGGTCATCTAACAGTACGAACTCTGAAGATAGATGGGGGGCAATCAATTCACATATGGTGTCCAGGGCACAGCTGGGGGCTGCGGGGGTCTATAACAAATGGTACCAGTGAGAGACTTATTTATGGAAAGGTGGATTTTTAAAAGTCGAAGTTCGAACTGTTTTGGCACAGACCTGGATAGTATGACAGAATTCTGCAGGCCATCTCTGCAGTAGATTGCAACTCCGCCACCTTGGGCAGTTCTATCTTGATGGAAAATTTTGTTGTTGGGGATGGAAATTTCAGATTTTTTGGTGGCCTTCCTAAGCCAGGATTCAGACACGGCTAGGACATCAGGGTTGGCGAAATGTGCTAAAGCAGTGATTTTTTTTTTTTAGGGAGGAGGCTTCTGACGTTAACATGCATGAAACCAAGGCTTTTACGTTTACAGAAGTTAACAAATGAGAGTGCCTGGGGAATAGGTGTAAAATAGCTGGGGGCTACAGGGCCTGGGTTAACCTCTACATCAACAGAGGAGGAGTAGGATAAGGGTACGCCTGAAGGCTATAAGAACTGGTCGTCTAATGCGTTGGGAACAGAGAATAAAATTAGCAGATTTCTAGTGGTGGTAGAATAGATTCAGGGCATAATGTACAGATGTGAGTACAGTGGAGGTAAACCTAGGCATTGAGTGACGATGAGAGAGCTTGCATCTCTGGAGACACCAGTTAAGCCAGGTGAGGTCTCCCCATGTGTGGGGTGTGTGACAAAAGAGCTATCTAAGGCATGTTGAGCTGGACTAAAGGATCTACAGTGAAATAAAACAATAACTACCCGAAACAGCAGAAGACAAGCCATATTGACATTAGAGAGAGGTATATGTAGCCGAGTGATCATAGGGTCCAAAGAGCAGCAATAGGTGAGTCAGGGAGCTGTTCGGTAGTCGCTACTATGCTAGGCGAGCAGGAGGCACGGCGTTCAGAAAGCTAGCGAGCCGGAGCTAGCAGATGGGTCTTCGGTGACATCACAACAGAAAAGCCTGCTGAAACCACATTGGATGATTACGTCGGCAGACCAGTCATGATGGATTGGCGGGGCTCCGTGTTGGCAATAAAGGGTCCAGGCCAATTGGCAAAAGAGGTATTGTAGCCCACGAATTAGTGGGCTAGCCTTAGCTTTCCTAACTGACTGTGTATATTGGTTCCTGTCTTCCCTGAAAAGTTGCATATCGCGGGGGCTATTCGATGCTAATGCGGTACTTACAAGCCCTTCTTAAGGCTAGGCGTCCCGCTAGTGGGACACCTGTCGACAACATCCAGTGAAATTGGAGGGCGCGCAATTCAAATAAATAATCGTAATATTAAACATATATGAACATACAAGTATCTTATATTGTTTAAAAGCTTAAATTCTTGTTAATCTAACTGCATTGTCCAATTTAAAATAGGCTTTACAGCGAAAGCATACCATGCGATTGTTTGAGGACAGCACCCCACATCAACATATTTTTCAACCAGCACAGGCGTCATAAAATCACACATAGCGATTAAATAAATCACTTACTTTTGAAAATCTTCCTCTCTTTGCAATCCCAAGGGTCCCAGCTACAACATGAATGGTTGTTTTGTTAGATAAAATCCTTCTTTATATCCCAAAATGTCTGTTTAGTTGGCGCCATTGATTTCAGTAATCCACTCGTTCAACATGCAGACAAAGGAGTCCAAAAAGCTACCGCAAACTTTGTTCAAACTACATTTCTATTTAATCCTCAGGTATCCTAAAATGTAAATAAACTATAATGCAGTTTTAAGAAAAAAAAGAAAAAGTGAAATAATTAAAGAGCAGCAGTAAAATAACAATAGCGAGGCTATATACAGGGGGTACCAGTACAGAGTCAATGTGCGGGGGCACCGGTTAGTTGAGGTAATTGAGGTAATATGTACATGTAGGTAGATAATAAACAGAGAGTAGCAGCAGTGTAAAAGGAGGGGTAATGCAAATAGTCTGGTTAGCCATTTGATGAGATGTTCAGTAGTCTTATGGCTTGGGGGTAGAAGCTGTTTAGAAGCCTCTCGGACCTAGACATGGCACTCCAGTACCGCTTACCCTGTGGTAGCAGAGAGAACAGTCTATGACTAGGGTGGCTGGAGTCTTTGACAATTTTTAGGGCCTTCCTTTGACACCGCCTGGTATAGAGGTCCTGGATGGCAGGAAGCTTGGCCCCAGTAATGTACTGGGCCATACGCACTACCCTTTGTAGTGCCTTGCGGTCGGAGGTCGAGCAGTTGCCATAACAGGCAGTGATGCAACCAGTCAGAATGCTCTCGATGGTGCAGCTGTAGAAGCTTTTGAGGATCTGAGGACCCACACCAAATCTTTTCAGAATCTTGAGGGGGAATAGGTTTTGTCGTGCCCTCTTCATGACTGTCTTGGTGTGCTTGGACCATGTTAGTTTGTTGGTGATGTGGATACCAAGGAACTTGAAACTCTCAACCTGCTCCACTACAGCCCCATCGATGAGAATGGGGGCGTGCTCGGTTCTCCTTTTCCTGTAGTCCACAATCATCTCCTTTGTCTTGATCACGTTGAGGGAGAGGTTGTGGTCCTGTCTCTGTGTTGTTGGTGATCAGACCTACCACTGTTGTGTCATCAGCAAACTTAATGATGGTGTTGGAGTCATGCCTGGCCATGCAGTCATGAGTGAACAGAGAGTACAGAAGGGGACTGAGCACGCACCCCTGAGGGGCCCCCCTGTTGAGGATCAGCATGGCGGATGGGTTGTTACCTACCCTTACCACCTGGGGGCGGGATCCAGTTGCAGAGAGAGGTGTTTGGTCCCAGGGTCCTTAGCTTAGTGATGAGCTTTGAGGGCACTATGGTGTTGAACGCTGAGCTGTAGTCAATGAATAGCATTCTCACATAGGTGTTCCTTTTGTCCAGGTGTGAAAGGGCAGTGTGGAGTGCAATAGAGATCGCATCATATGTGGATCTGTTGGGGCGGTATGCAAATTGGAGTGGGTCTAGGGTTTTGGGATAATAGTGTTGATGTGAGCCATGACCAGCCTTTCAAAGCACTTCATGGCTACAGACGTGAGTGCTACGGGTCGGTAGTCATTTAGGCAGTTTATCATAGTGTTATTGGGCACAGGGACTATAGTGGCCTGCTTGAAACATGTTAGTATTACAGACTCAGACAGGGAGAGGTTGATAATGTCAGAAGACACTTGCCAGTTGGTCAGCGCATGCTCGGAGTACACGTCCTGGTAATCCGTCTGGCCCTGCGGCCTTGTGAATGTTACAGAGACTGTGATCACACAGAATGCTACAGAGAGTGTGATCACACAGTCGTCTGGAACAGCTGATGCTCTCATGCATGTTTCAGTTTTACCTGCCTCAAAGCCAGCATAGAAGTAATTTAGCTCATCTGGTAGGCTTGTGTCACTGGGCAGCTCGCGGCTGTGTTTCCCTTTGTAGTCTGTAATAGTTTGCATGCTCTGCCACATCCGATGAGCGTCGGAGCCTGTGTAGTATGATTCGATCTTAGTCCTGTATTAACACTTTGCCTGTTTGATGGTTCGTCGGAGGGCATAGCAGGATTTCTTATAAACTTCCAGGTTAGAGTCCCGCTCCTTGAAAGCTCCCTCTAGCTCAGTGTGGATGTTGCCTGTAATCCATGGCTTCTGGTTGGGGTATGTACGTACAGTCACTGTGGGGACGACGTCATCGATGCACTTATTGATGAAGCCAGTGACTGATGTGGTGTACTCCTCAATGCCATTGGATGAATCCCGGAACATATTCCAGTCTATGCTAGCAAAACAGTCCTGTAGCTTAGCATCTGCTTCATCTGACCCCTTTTTTATTGACTGAGTCATTAGTACTTCCTGCTTTAATTTTTGCTTGCAAGCAGGAATCAGGAGTATATAATTTTGGTAAAATATGCCAAATGGAGGGCGAGGGAGAGCTTTGTATGTGTCTCTGTGTGTGGAGTAAATATGTTCGAGAGTTTTTTTCCCTTTGGTTGCACATTTAACATCCTGGTAGAAATGAGGTAAAACGGATTTAAGTTTCCCTGCATTAAAGTTCCCGGCCACTAGGAGTGCCGCCTCTGGATGAGGGTTTTTGCTTATGGCCTTATACAGCTCATTGAGTGCTGTCTAAGTGCCAGAATCGGTTTGTGGTGGTACAAAGAATATAGATGAAAACTCTCTTGGTAGATAGTGTTGTCCACAGCTTGTCATGAGATACTCTACCTCAGGCGAGCAAAACCTCAAGACTTCCTTAGATATCGTGCACCAGCTGTTATTTACAAATATACATAGATCGTCACCCCTTGTCTTACCAGAGGCTGCTGTTCTATCCTTCCGATACAGTGTGTAACCCGCCAGCTGTATGTTATTAATGTCGTGGTACAGCCACGACTCGGTGAAACATAAGATATTACAGTTTTTAATGTCCCGTTGGTAGGATATACGTGGTTGTAGTTCGTCCACTTTATTATCCAGCGATTGTATGTTGGCCAATAGTACTGATGGCAAAGGCAGATTAGCCACTCGTCGCCGGATCCTTACAAGGCACCCTGATCTCCTGCGATATCGCCGTCTGACGGGGATGAGGGCCTCGTCGGGGGTCTGGAGAAAATCCCTCTCTTCCGACTCATTAGTCTCAGTGCTTTTCTCAGCTGCTGACTCAATGTTAAATGCATTGAGGTCCATTGTTTTGTGGACATAGTAACGTTATGGTCAGCTAGGTTATTGGGAATAGGCTTTATGAAGTAGAATTCTGATAACCAGGTCTCATCATTTCAGTGAAGCAGGGAAAGAAATACCTTTTTATTTCCATGAGTATTGTGAGGTACTACAGTAAAATGAACATGCCACAGTAAGAGCCTCCCGGGTGGCGCAGTGGTCTAGGGCACTGCATCGCAGTGCTAGCTGCGCCACCAGAGTCTCTGGGTTCACGCCCAGGCTCTGTCGCAGCCGGCCGCAACCGGGAGGTCCGTGGGGCGACGCACAATTGGCATAGCGTCGTCCGGGTTAGGGAGGGTTTGGCCGGTAGGGATATCCTTGTCTCAGTATGTAATAAAATGTATGCACTCTACTGTAAGTCGCTCTGGATAAGAGCGTCTGCTAAATGACTAAAATGTAAATGTAAGAAACTAGGCAAAGGGACTTTGAAGTTGATTCAAGCCCCAGTTTTCCCAACTGTAGAAACGTATACTCAGTGGCTCTCTAGATCGTGACAATAACTAATAGACCTAGATAATATCCAACTCCTGCCTCCCTCACTGTATCATGCCACAAGGCAAGACCCAGATGCAGACACAGGAGGCAGATGGTTGGAGTCTAACAATGTTTATTAATCCAAAGGGTTTGGCAAGAGAACGGTCGTGGACAGGCAAAAAGGTCAAAACCAGATCAGAGTCCAGGAGGTACAGAATGGCAGACAGGCTCGTGGTCAAGGCAGGCAGAATGGTCGGGTACAAGGTCCAGAAACAGGCAAGGGTCAAAACCGGGAGGACTAGAAAAAGGAGAATGCAAAAAGCAGGAGAACTGGAAAAACACTGGTTGACTTAACTTAAAATACAAGATGAACTGGCACAGAGAGACAGGAAACACAGGGATAAATACACTGGGAAAACAAGCGACATCTGGAGGGGGTGGAGACAATAACGAGGACAGGTGAAACTGATCAGGGTGTGACACACTGGGCCAAACACCACTTCATGCGCCCTTTTGTCCATTTCATCCGACCTCTTTTATCCGTTTACTATGGAGACAATGCAGGAACCACATGGTTGCCAGGTAATTAAGACTCCATCACAGAAACCCTGCTACCCCGCTACTCTGGTTAGCATGGACCACTGGGCTGAGGACTGTCACCAGGGAGACCAGAGGTGGGAAAATTCATTGTGGTAAAATAACAGGGGTTGATGGTGGTGTATGGGTTAAACCTTCTTTTCATGGCTTGCCAGTAGATTCCGGAATTCACCAGTCCAACACTGGGGTACCTCATCTCAGAAATCTCTGAGTGAACAATTTGAACATTTTCTCCCCAATTTCGTGATATCCAATTGGTAGTTACAGTCCTGTCCCATCGCTGCAACTCCTGTACGGACTCGGGAGAGGCAAAGGTCGAGAGCCGTGCGTCCTCCAAAACAAACTCCGCCAAGCCACACTGCTTCTTGACACAACACCCGCTTAACCCTGAAGCCAGCCGCACCAATGTGTCGGAGGAAACACCGTACACCTGCCGACCGTGTCAGTGTGCATTGCACCCGGCCCACCACAGGAGTCGCTAGTGCACGATGGGACAGGAACATGCCTGACAGCCAAACCCTCCCCTAACCCGGACGACCCTGGGCCAATTGTACGCCACCCCATGGGTCTCACGGTCGTGGCCGGCTGCGACAGAGACTGGACTCAAACCAGGATCTCTAGTCGCACAGCTAGGACTGCGATGCAGTGCCTTAGACCACTGCGTCACTCGGGAGGCCACATACAACCATTTCTAATGTTTTACTCTGTTACAGTTCATATGAGGAAATCAGTCAACTGAAATATATTCATTAGGCCCTAATATATGGATTTCACATGACTGGGAATACAGATATGCATATGTAGGTCAAAGATACCTTAAAACCTCTACTTCATCACCCTCCCGGATCCGGGATCCTCCTCATCAAAAAAGCTGACTAGCATAGCCTAGCCTAACGGGACAGGGATATCATATAATATAATTTTCATGAAATCACAAGTCCAATACAGCAAATGAAAGATAAACATCTTGTGAATCCAGCCATCATTTCCGATTTTTAAAATGTTTTACAGCGAAAACACAATATGTATTTCTATTAGCTAACCACAATAGCCAAACACACAACCGCATATTTTCACCATGTTTCCACCTCATAGGTAGCTTTCACAAAACCGACAAAATAGAGATAAAATTAGTCACTAACCAAGAAACAACTTCATCAGATGACAGTCTTATAACATGTTATACAATACATTTATGTTTTGTTCGAAAATGTGCATATTTGAGGTATAAATCATAGTTTTACATTGCAGCCACCATCAAAAATAGCACCAAAGCAGCCAGAATAATTACAGAGAGCAACGTGAAATACATAAATACTCATCATAAAACATTTATGAAAAATACATGGTGTACAGCAAATGAAAGATAAACATCTTGTGAATCCAGCCAATATTTCTGATTTTTTAAGTGTTTTACAGCGAAAACACAATATAGAATTATATTAGCTTACCACAATAGCCAAACACACAAACGCATTTATTCACCGCAAAGGTAGCTTTCGCAAAAACCAGCAATAGATATAAAATTATTCACTAACCTTTGGACAACTTCATCAGATGACAGTCTTATAACATCATGTTATACAATACATTTATGTTTTGTTCGAAAATGTGCATATTTAGAGCTGCAAATCGTGGTTATACATTGTGAATACGTAGCAACATTTCCCCAGAATGTCCGGAGATATTTTGGACAGTCACCTAATCTGACCAAAGAACTCATCATAAACTTTACATAAAAATACTTGTTGTATGGCAAATGAAAGATACACTGGTTCTTAATGCAACCGCTGTGTTAGATTTTTAAAAATAACTTTACCACAACATACAGCTTGGGTTATTGTGAGACAGCGCTCACCAACACGGCGGAGAATAGGCATCAACATATTACACAGAAATACGAAATAACATCATAAATGTTGTCTTACTTTTGCTGAACTTCCATCAGAATGTTGTACAAGGAGTCCTATTTCCAGAATAAATCGTTGTTTGGTTTTAGAATGTCCATTTCTTCTGTCGAATTCACGCCACAATGCTAGCCAAGGTTGCTAACATTCCCATCCTCTCTTGGCGCAAAGAACGAAAAACTCCAAAAGTCCCAATAAACGTTGAATAAACTGATAAAACTCGGTTGAAAAAACCTACTTTATGATGTTATTATCATATGTATCAAATAAAATCAGAGCCGGAGATATTCGCCGTGTATAGCGAACGCTTTTCAGAAGACAATGTCGAGGTCCCTCGCGCGCCGTCGAAGACACAGAAAATACCGGATCAAGATCAAGATCAAGCTAGACACCCCATTCCACCTTCCACTGCCTGTTGACATCTAGTGGAAGGCGTATGAAGTGCATACATATCGATAAATAAAAGCCAGTTGAATAGGCAGGCCCTGAAACAGAGCCTCGTTTTCAGATTTTTCACTTCCTGTATGAAAGTTTGCTGCCAAATGAGTTCTGTTTTACTCACAGATATAATTCAAACAGTTTTAGAAACTTCAGAGTGTTTTCTATCCAATAGTAATAATAATATGCATATTGTATGATCTAGAACAGAGTACGACGCCATTTAAATTGGGCACGATTTTTTCCAAAGTGAAAACAGCGCCCCCCTATTGACAAGAAGTTTTAAAAAATGGGTCTCAAAATAGGCCTGAGGATCGCAGCCGGTATTTCTGTGCATTAAAATTGCCATCAATAAAATGTCAGTAGCTTATGCCTGCCCATATCATAACCCCAACGCCACCCTGGGGAACTCTGTTCACAACATTGAGATTAGCAAATCGCTCCCCCACATGACGCCATACACGTGGTCTGCGGTTATGAGGCCGGTTGGATGTACTGTCAAATTCTCTAAAACGATGTTGGAGGTGGCTTATGGTAGAGAAATTAATTCAGTTCCCTGGCAACAGCTCTGGTGGACATTCCTGTAGTCAGCATGCCAATTGCAAGTTCCCTCAAAACTTGAGACATCTGTGGCATTGTGGCCACAAATGCCTTTTATTGTCCCCAGCACAAGGTGCACCTGTGTAATGATCATGCTGTTTAATCAGCTTATTGATATGCCACACATCTCAGGTGGATTATCTTGGCAAAGGAGAAATGCTCAATAACTGGGACGTAAACAAATTTGTGCACAACATTTGAGAGAAATAAGCTTTTTGTGCATATGGAACATTTCTAGGATAGTTTATTTCAGCTCATGAAACATGGGACCAACACTTTACATGTTGCATTTATATTTTTGTTCAGTGTAGCCATCTCTTTAAGGATAGTGTTTTTCATTGGACTTGAAATAGCCACCAAGTAGCCTCCAGAGTGACCAAATGTCACATATTACACAATGTCCCCCCACTCCCTGCCTGCCCTGAAGTGACACAGAGTTGACACTGTCCTGTCTAAGGGTTGGGTTGATAGTGTGTCACAGCACGTCTGTGTAGAATGTCATAGCAACTTGTTTGGGACAACCACACACACATTTCCTACATTTCTCTCTCTCTCGTCCTTCTCTCCTTACTTTATCTCTGGCACACACACCTCCCTGTCTCAGTCTTCTACCCATCTGTTTCAGGTCTCCTTCCATCCTCTTTCTCATTCTCATCCTCTCTCCATCTCTCTCTCTCTCTGTGTCCAGGCTGTACCAGTGAAGCTGTCCCTGGATGCTTTGCTGCAGATGTCCAGTTGTCAGGTGCAGGACACCATGAGACAGCTGGGCTCTGAACCAGAGGAGTGCTCCCGACTCACTGCTGCCCTCTCCTGCCTAAAGAGTGCAAGTGAGACATGTTTTCTGTCATTAATAACAGTGCATATTGATGCTGTGTGCTCTGTAGTTTAGTACTGTTTGTAACTCTAACCTCTGCTTATTGATGCTGTGTGCTCTGTAGTTTAGTACTGTTTGTAACTCTAACCTCTGACCTCTGCTTATTGATGCTGTGTGCTCTGTAGTTTAGTACTGTTTGTAACTCTAACCTCTGACCTCTGCTTATTGATGCTTTGTGCTCTGTAGTTTAGTACTGTTTGTAACTCTAACCTCTGACCTCTGCTTATTGATGCTGTGTGCTCTGTAGTTTAGTACTGTTTGTAACTCTAACCTCTGACCTCTGCTTATTGATGCTGTGTGCTCTGTAGTTTAGTACTGTTTGTAACTCTAGCCTCTGACCTCTGCTTATTGATGCTGTGTGCTCTGTAGTTTAGTACTGTTTGTAACTCTAACCTCTGACTTCTGCTTTAGGTGGGGACATCAGGGAAGACCCAGGAACCTGGATATCAGAGCCGCCCCGCCGTGACAGTAACACCTTACCTCCTCCGGACCGTCGCCCCTCCACCCCCACCACCCTACCCCGTGGCTCCATCCTCAGTCCACATACCCACGCCCGTTCTGTCTCTGTGACTGTCGTACCCTGTGTGGACGATAAGGGGCATCAAGTCTACACAGGAGGCATGTCGGACGCTTTCCCCTCCTCGCCGCTGCTCCTCTCCAATTCCCCTCCCTCCAAGAGACGCGCCAAGCACCCTCCACGCATGTCCCCCTCCCGAAAATTGCTGCAACTCCCCTTCAATATCACCCTCACACGCAGCAAGAGCCACGAGTCACAGCTGGCCAACCGCATAGAAGAGCCAGTGCCCAACAACAAGTGGGTGTTTCTCTATTCTGTCGTCTTTAATTAAATTGAGGCAGCCATTTTTGTTTTCCTTTGTTGATTGACCTAGCTATTTTGTGTTTTCTCTATTGAATATGAGTGGCAATTTTCATAGCAAGTGTAGGTGTTTGAGTTAAAACCTATGGAATGAGTTGGTTTCTCTGTGAATGATGTGTCTGTTCTCTGAGTGACCCACACAGCTAGCCCTCTCTTTGTTCTGCAGGGGTGGGAAGAAGAACAAGCTGCTCCTGAATATGCACATTAACAGTAGCAGTGGGAACGGGTGTGAAGACTCCACCCGGACCCCTGGCCCAGCCACCGCCCCCTACACCCTCCCAGGAACCCCTACGCTGCTGGAGCGTGAGTCCTGATGCCCCAGTGGAACCTGGGAACTCTGCCTTTCTGTTTCCCTCTCTACTTGATTGGAACTACATCACTTTTCTCCTTTTTCTTTCTCCCACTCTTTGTTTCTCTATCTCTCTTCCTCCGCCTCCCACTTTCTAGCTCCTGTCCTCTGTTCCCCTTTCTGTCTAGTTCCTCTCACACTCCCTCTCTCTCTCATTCCCTTCCAGATAACCTAGCATTGCATCGGGGGTCTCCACAGATGATGAGGAGGGATATCGGCCTCTCTGTAACACACAGGTAGGACACATCATCAAGACCTGTGTCACACCATACTTACGTATCTATCGTTTAAGCCCTAGAGGCCCTCAGGGTCTTAGTGGCGTTTGTGATGGGACTGTGAAAAAAATACATCCCGGTTTTGAGCTCAGCGTTCCACCTTGGCACAGACCACGAACATTTCTTGCATCGGTCTGGTGAGAATGGCGTCTCAAGAATCGTAGAATTTGAGTTATGCAGACACTCAGCCAGACCAGTGTTTATCTGACTGGAAAGTGTGTATTAATTCATTTTGATATTGCGTGAAAGTTTTGGGAAAATAAATAACAGATTCCAATGAAAACCATTTGGGATATGACAGAATTCCAACACACTTCTCTTGAACATCCTAGTTTGTCCACTACCCAGTAGGCAACTCCAACATTAGAAGCTGTGATATAACTGAAATATATTCATGCTTTGCTCTCTCTCCTTCTAAGGTTTTCAACCAAATCCTGGCTCTCACAGACATGCCAGGTGTGTCAAAAGAACATGATGTTTGGTGTTAAATGCAAACACTGCAAGTAAGAAGAAGCCTTCTACACATCGCCGCTTTCATTTGTTCACAAATCATTCTTTGCTCCTCTGCGAACTACTGTCTCCTCTGCTTCCAGGTTAAAGTGCCATAACAAATGTACCAAAGAAGCCCTTCCCTGCAGGATATCTTTTCTCCCACGTAAGACCTGGTCCATTCCTGCATACAAAACGGCAAAAAATGCACACTGTAATGATCCTTTTCCCGGTACATCCCAAGAATGTAAATTTAGTGCTGAGTCATTGTTCCCTATATTTCAGTCCCGCAAATCCGCCGGGCAGAATCCGTACCGTCAGATATCAATAATCAAATTGACCGTACGGCAGAGTTACCAATCCAGTTTGGCACTTTACCTAAGGTGCTAACCAAAAAGGTAGATTTTTTTTTTTAGCATACGTGTGTATGTGTATTAATAGTAATGTCACCATACATGGAATCTCTAATTTGTCCTGAACCTTAATTTATGAAACCTTTCTGTTGAAACCCCTCTCTCTCAGGACTACCCTCCCATGCTGGGCCAGATGGATTCCAGCAGTAACCCCTCCTCCACCACTTCCTCTACGCCCTCCTCGCCCACCCCCTTCCAGCAGAGCAACCCCCCCAGCGTCACCGCCACGCCGCCCCCCAACTCCTCGCCCGGCCCCCAAGGGCCCCGAGACAGCCGCTTCCACTTCCCAGGTCGGGCCCTCACATTGACAGGCCCAAGCACGCTCTAGATTCCTACTCTGTTCCACAAACATGTAACTCCAAAGCTACAGTACTCCAGTATCTCTCACAGGCCCCCACCCCAAACACTCTAGATTTATACGCTGTTCTTCTAACTCACAACACTGAACTCCAAATCCACCCTAAGGCAGTAATAGCACATCTCTAATCATACTCCAATTCCTGATCACACTTCATCTGCTCTATTATCACTAATCATATCCTATTATAACATCTCCTTAACTGCTTGTGGCTTATCTAACCTTGTCTAACCCAATCATATCGCTCTCTCCTCTCCATTTTCCTCTGGTGGTTGTTTCTCCTCTTGTCCTTTAGCTGGCTGTTATTTACAACCTAGACAACAGTTTATTTTCCCTGGTGAGTTAACACTGAGTTAATAGCGCTCCCTCCCTGTGCGTCCTGTAGTCCCGCCCAACTAGTAAAATACCATCCCCTTTTCATGTGTTGTCATCTGCCACTGTCCTTTATGACAAGCTTTTAGCAAAGCAATAATATTACATGCTGATAGCTTTTGCTTTTACAGTGCATGGCTTCTCTCTAGTGGACAAAAAGGTGAACTGACTGAATACTGCTTGGCGCTGTGTATGGTCTGACAGAGTTAGAGGCAGCCATCACAATTTAGAGGATGCATGCTCTGAAGTGAAGTGAAGACAGATAGGGTTAGTTAAATAATAGTTTTACTATGAGTCAGATATGTGTTATTTTGCTCAACATCCTCATTGTCCCACACACAGATGTTTCCTCTTCACCATATCCTGTTGGACTACACTCTGAAGGCCACCATGACACTGGGTAAGAGGCAACAGCTTAGAGTCCGAGTAAAGACCATTTAAAATGCTGTGGTTTTTCACCCACATTGTCTACTGTAAGTCCCACCATAGTTTACCATAGTTTCTACTAGACAGGGTTACGTTAAAATTAGGAACTGCTGTTTATGGTGATGTTTGTCCCCACAGAGACACACAGCAACTGGCACAATCAGAACCTCCATGTCAAGGACAGGAATGTGGAGCGGTAAGTACCCAAAATCCCTGGTGGCAGAAAAATAATAATAATAATAACAATTTATTAATTACATTTGAAAAGCACTTTTCATTATACAATAATAATCTCAAAGTGCATAAGATTAAATAGAAATAAACTAGTTTAAAAACAAATACAGTGGGGCAAAAAAGTATTTAGTCAGCCACCAATTGTGCAAGTTCTCCCACTTAAAAAGATGAGAGAGGCCTGTAATTTTCATCATAGGTACACTTCAACTATGACAGACAAAATGAGGAAAAAAAATCCAGAAAATCACATTGTAGGATTTTTAATGAATTTATTTGCAAATTATGGTGGAAAATAAGGTCTGACAGGTAGGTGGGTCAGATGCCATTCAAGGTTTTTCAGACGAGGTGGAGAATGTTATAGTCAATTATTTGAGGAACAGGTAGCCAATGAAGCTCAGCAAGGATGGGGGGGTGTGGGCAGACTTTTTAGTTTGTCAAGAGCTGCGTTCCCATTATCAATTCTGGAGAAAATGAATACATGGATTAGCTTTTCTGCATCAGATGTTGTGAGAGAGGGTCTTAGGCGGGAGATGTTCTTCAGGTGAAAGAATGGCGTTTAACAGACTAATGTGGGCATTGAAGGAGAGAGCAGGGTCAAATTTCACACCCAAATGAGTGATGACTGATGAGAGTGGGATGATGTGGCTGTCTATGGCAGGGCGGATGCTGCATGGCGAATGCTGTAGGGTGGATGCTGCAGGAGTTGATCTGCTGGGGGCTGTCTATCAGCATTGCCTTTGTCTTGCTGCTGTTGAGTTGGAAGAAGTTGTTCTGCTTTTAAGATTTGACCTCTTCCAGACAGTTGGACAAAGTTGACAGAGCAGATGTTGAGTCAGGCTTTGTTTTAATGTACATCTGTGTGTCGTCTGCATAGCAGTGCAATTGGACACTGCTGTCTGAAGATCTGGCCAAGTGGGAGCATGTAGAGCAGGAAGAGGGTAGGTGCTAACACCGACCCTTGTGGGACACCGCAGGCTATGGCGGACTCCTCTGATCTTGCCTCACTGAGGGTGACATTCTGCTTGCGGTTAGAGAGGTAGGAGTTAAACCAGTTTAGTGCAGTCCCACTGGGGCCAAGTGTGCTCTCTGCGGCGCTCCAGTAGAATGGTGTGATCTACTGTGTCAAAAGCAGCACTGAGGTCCAGAAGAATCAAGATGATGGGGGATCCTGTATCTGCAGCCATGAGCAGGTCATTTATAACCTTCACCAGGGCTGTCTCAGTACTGTGCAAGGACCTAAAGCCAGACTGGTGAGCTTCATAAAGCTGGTTAGCACTGATGTGTGAGTGAAGCTGAGTTGCCACTATCTTTTCCAGGACTTTAGATAAAAATGGGAGGTTGGAAATAGGCCTGTAGTTTGAGATGAGGTCTTGGTTTCTTGAGCAAGGGGGTGATGGCAGCGATGTTGAACAGTGACGGCACCTGCCCAGTGTGGAGAGAATTGTTGAACAGGTTGAAAGCAGCTGAGCATGTTTTGAACATTGATGTTACAATAGGGTCATGGGGGCCACCGGTAGTCTTCACTTTTTAGATATGTGTGGTGGGGTAGGAGCTAGAGTGGGGTTAAGGTTGGAGGATACAATGTTGTGTCCAATGGTGTTGATTTTAGCCTTGAAGAACTCAACAAATTGGTTGCATTGTTCGGTAGTTGCTGAGGAAGTGAAATAGAAGACGGTTCCATGTTTTGCAATGGGGAAATCACCCAGCAGCATTTACCTGATCAAGTGAGAGTTCTCTAGTCGAGTTAATTATGTGGTGCAATGATACTGATACGATCATTTTACCATATAGAAAACTTAATAAAAGGCTGGTTCTCTATTTCTCTAAGGAGATGGCGCTGGAGGAGATGGCTGCCGTTTTTTTACAGTCCCCTAACCAGTTGTGCTATTGTGTGTGTTTTTTCGCGTTATTTGTAACTTGTTTTGTACATAATGTTTCTGCCACCATCTCTTATAACCCGAAAAGAGCATCTAGATATCAGGACAGCGATTACTCACCTCGTACTGGAAGAAGATTTTTTCTTTAATGAGTCGGTCGCAAAGGATTTTCTCCAGACACCCGACAAGGCCCTCATCCTCGTCATTTGCAGGAGAAAGAGACGGAGATATCGGGGACGTAGGTCTGGGTGCTTGTAAGGATCCGACAGCGAGTGGGTAATCTGCCTTTACTATCGGTCCTATTAGGCAACGTACAATCATTAGATAAAATGATAGACAAACTATGAGCACGTATATCCTACCAACGGAACATTAAAAACTGTAATATCTTATTTTTCACCGAGTGGTGGCTGAACGACGACATGAGTAACATACAGCTGGTGGTTTTTACGTTTTTTCGGGGTGCGGTCTATGTATATTTGTAAACAACAGCTGGTGCACGAAATCTAAGGAAATCGAGGTTTTGCACACCTGAGGTAGAGTATCTCATGACAAGCTGTAGACCTCCCCTACCAAGAGAGTTTTCATCTATATTCTTCGTAGCTGTCTATTTACCACCACATACTGGCACTAAGACTGCACCCAATGAGCTGTATACGGCCATAAGCAGACTTTAATGCAGGGAAACTTAAATCCGTTTCCCCTCATTTCTACTAGCATGGTAAATGGGAAAAAAACGGAGGGAAAAAAAACTCTAGACCACCTTTACTCCACACATAGACGCATACAAAGCTCTCACTCGCCTCGCTATCCACCACATTCCTGCTGATAAGCAAAAACTAAAGCAGGAAGCACCAGTGACTCGGTCAATAAAAAAGTGGTCAGATGAAGCAGATGCTAAGCTACAGGACTGTTTTGCTAGCACAGACTGGAATATGTTCCTGGATTCTTCCAATGGCATTGAGGAATACACCACATCAGTCACAGGCTTTATCAATAAGTGCTTCGATGATGTCGTCCCCACAGTGACTGTACGTACATACCCCACCCAGAAGCCATGGATTACAGGCAACATCCTCACTGAGCTAAAGTGTACAGCTACCATTTTCAAGGAGTGGGACTCTAACCCGGAAGCTTATAAGAAATCCCGCTATGCCTTCCGACAAACCATCAAACAATCAAAGCGTCAATACAGGACTAAGATTGAATCGTACTACACCGGCTCCGATGCTCGTCGGATGTGGCAGGGCTTGCAAACTATTACAGACTACAAAGGGACGCACAGCCGCGAGCTGCCCAGTGACACGAGCCTACCAGACGAGCTAAACTACTTCTATGATCGCTTCGAGGCAAGCAACACTGAAACATTCATGAGAGCATCAGCTATTCCGGACGACTGTGTGATCACGCTCCCCGTAGCCGATGTGAGTAAGACCTTTAAACAGGTCAACATTCACAAGGCCGCAGAGCCAGACGGATTACCAGGACGTGTACTCCGAGCATGCGCTGACCAACTGGCAAGTGTCTTCACTGACATTTTCAACCTCTCCCTGTCTGAGTCTGTAATACTAACATGTTTCAAGCAGACCACTATAGTCCCTGTGCCCAAGAACACTAAGGTAACCTGCCTAAATGACTACCGACCCGTAGCACTCACGTCTATGGCCATGAAGTGCTTTAAAAGGCTGGTCATGGCTCACATCAACACTATTATCCCAAAACCCTAGACCCACTCCAATTTGCATACCACCTCAACAGATCCACAGATAATGCAATCTCTATTGCACTCCACACTGGCTTTCCCACCTGAACAAAAGGAACACCTATGAGAATGCTATTCATTGACTAAATCTCAGCGTTCAACACCATAGTGCCCTTCAAGCTCCACTAAGCTAAGGACCCTGGGACTAAACACCTCCCTCTGCAACTGGATCCTGGACTTCCTCACGGGCCGCCCCCAGGTGGTAACCCCAGGTGGTAAGTGTAGGTAACAATACATCCGCCACGCTGATCCTCAACACGAGGGCCCCTCAGGGGTGCATGCTCAGTCCCCTCCTGTACTCCCTGTTCACTCATGAATGCATGGCCAGGCACGACTCCAACACCATCATTAAGTTTGCTGATGACACAACAGTGGTAGGTTTGATCACCGGCAAGGATGAGACAGCCTATAGGGAGGAGGTCAGAGACCTGGACAACAACCTCTCCCTCAACGTGATCAAGACAAAGGAGATGATTGTGGACTACAGGAATAGGAGAACCAAGCACGCCCCCATTCTCATCGACGGGGCTGTAGTGGAGCAGGTTGAGCGCTTCAAGTTCCTTGGTGTCCACATCACCAACAAACTATCATGGTCCAAGCACACCAAGACAGTCACGAAGAGGGCACGACAAAACCTATTCCCCCTCAAGATTCTGAAAAGATTTGGCATGGGTCCTCAGATCCTCAAAAGCTTCTACAGCTGCACCATCGAGAGCATTCTGACTGGTTGCATCACTGCCTGTTATGGCAACTGCTCGACCTCCGACCGCAAGGCACTACAAAGGGTAGTGCGTAAGGCCCAGTACATTACTGGGGCCAAGCTTCCTGCCATCCAGGACCTCTATACCAGGCGGTGTCAGAGGAAGGCCCTAAAAATTGTCAAAGACTCCAGCCACCCTAGTCATAGACTGTTCTCTCTGCTACCATACGGCAAGCGGTATCGGAGCACCAAGTCTAGATCCAAAAGACTTAACAGCTTCTACCTCAAGCAATAAGACTACTGAACAGCTAATCAAATGGCTACCCAGACTTCTTGCATTGCCCTCCCCCCACTCCCCTCTTTTACGCTCTGTACCGGTACCCACTGTATATAGCTTCGCTATTGTTATTTTACTGCTGCTCTTTAATTATTTGTAACTTTTATTTTTTATTTAACACGTATTTTTCTTAGAACTGCATTGTTGGTTAAGGGCTTGTGAGTGAGCATTTCACTGTGACAAATACAAATGTTATTTTATTTTAGTTGGATTTCAGTTTTTATTCCAATCTCTCTAACTGTGCTATTGTGAGCAAATAAACCAGCAAAAAAATCTAACAGACTTCTGAAAGTGATTTCCAGAAATCTCAATCTGCAATTGATTGAATATCCCCCTGATTGTATGTTTTGTTTGAGTTGACATGACACAATTTGTGCCTGCTTTGTCTCTGTGTATTCAGGAAGAGGAGGAATACCCAGGAGAGGAGGATGAGGGAAACGGTAGCAGGGAGGACAGAGAGAAGGGCCACTCAAACGGAGAGTGTGGTGGGGACGAGATAGAGGACCTGCCCAGCTACCGGGGCCGACTGGCCGGTGGCCAATGGAGGGGGCCCATCTCCCGTAAGGCCAGCCAGACCAGCGTATATCTGCAGGAGTGGGACATCCCCTATGAGCAGCTGGAGCTGGGGGAGCTCATTGGCAAGGTGAATGACTCCAGCTTTACATAGTGGTAATTATGCACTCGGTGGTCAGTTTATTAGGTACACCTACCCGTTCACGAAAATGGTTCGCTCCTACAGACAGTGAGTCATGTTGCCATGGCTTGCTATATAATACAGGCAGACAGGCATTGAGGCATTAGGTTACTGTTCGATTGAAAGTTAGAATGGGCAAACCGAGTGACTAAAGTGTCTTTGAGCGTGGTATGACCATCGGTGCCAGGCGCGTTGGTTCCAATATCTCAGAAATGGCCGGCCTCCTGGGGTTTTCACGTAAAACAGTGTCTAGGGTTTACCAAGAATGGTGGGACAAACAAAAAACATCCAGTCAGTGGCAGTCCTGTGGATGAAAACAGCTTGTTGATGAGAGAGGACGAAGGAGAATGGCAAGAATCGTGCAAGCTAACAGGCAGGCCACAAACAGGCAAATAAATAACGGTGCTGTACAACAGTGGTGTGCAGAACAGCATCTCGGAAAGCACAACTCATTGGTCCTTGTCATGGATGGGCTATTGCAGCAGACGACCACACCGGATTCCTGTCCTATCAGCTAAAAAGAAGAAGAGGTTACAGTGTGCACATGATCACCAACACTGGACAATTGAGGAGTAGAAAAACATTGCCTGGTCCGACGAATCCCGGTTCCTGTTGTGTCATGCTGAGTCCAAGGCCCCATCCTGCCTGGTGTCAACAGTACAGGCTGATGGCGGTGGTGTAATGGTGTGGGGAATGTTTTCCCGGCGCACGTTAGGTCCTATGCTACCAATTTTGCAATGTTGGAACACCACAGCGTCTGAACATTGTGGCATCCCTTCATGGCTACAGAGGTGTCTGACCCGGTGCTAGATGGATGTACCTAATAAACTGTGTATATGTGTATATGACAACAGCTGTATCTACACAGAGGTGGGGTAGTAGGGCTCATAGTCAAAGTCAATTGGTATCTGCATGTCTCCTTTAAAAAAAAGGCCAATGGACTAAATTAGAGTTCCTTGAATAGGAACTGAAAAAAATTGCTAATAACACAAGTACCCATACATACTTCCCTATTCCAGGGCCGTTGGGGGAAGGTTCATAAGGGGCGCTGGCATGGAGAGGTGGCCATTCGGCTGCTGGAGATAGATGGTAATAACCAGGACCACCTGAAGCTGTTTAAGAAGGAAGTGATGAACTACAGACAGACCCGCCACGAGAACGTGGTCCTCTTCATGGGGGCCTGCATGGCCCCGCCACACCTCGCCATCATCACCAGGTTAGGGGGAGGGAAGCGGGAAAGGGAGGTGGGGATGTTTAGGGGAGTTGAGCAGGGAAAAGCTGGAACCCTTGAATCAATCTATGAGAGGTATTAAATGTGTCTTGGTTTAACAAATGAGGAAATCAGGAAAGGCTTTGTTTTGACATTTCCTCTTGTTTTCTCTCAGTTTCTGCAAAGGTCGGACACTATTCTCTGTTGTAAGAGATGCCAAGAACACGCTAGACATCAACAAGACAAGGCAGATCGCTCAGGAAATTGTTAAGGTGTGGTACTACTCAAGTTCTCTTGAATTGTATGTACATTGTAAGCAGCTTACTCTTCCTTTCACTGAAAGTGACTAAACTCTGACCTCTTCCTCAGGGTATGGGCTACCTTCACGCTAAAGGAATCGTTCACAAGGACCTGAAGTCCAAGAATGTGTTCTATGACACAAACAAAGTGGTAATCACAGACTTTGGCCTTTTTGGAATGTCCGGAGTGGTACAAGAGTACCACAAGAGGTAAGCAAAAAAAAACGTTGTCAAAAGTTAAACACACTAGCCTCCCAAGTGGCGCAGCTGTCTAAGGCGCTGCATCGCAGTGCTAGCTGTGTTACTACAGATCCTGGTTCAATACCGGGCTGTGTTGCAGCCAGCCACAACCGGGTTAGGGCATCGCGCTCTAGCGACTCCTGTGGCGGGCCGGGCTCATGCACGCTGATGCGGTTACCAGGTGTACTTTGTTTCCTCCGACACATTGGTGTGGCTGGCTTCCGGGTTAAACGGGCCTTGTGTCAAGAAGTAGTGCGGCTTGGTTGGGTTGTGTTTCGGAGGACGCATGGCTCTCGACCTTCGCCTCTCCTTAGTCCATACGGGAGTTGCAGCGATGTGACAAGACTGTAACTACCAATTGGATATGACAAAATTGGGGAGAAAAGGGGGTACAAAAAAAATCTCTATATAAAAAATAATATAAAAAAAATTGTTAAACACACTGAGGAGTATACTTCTACACCTTTTCAGTCCAGATGAAGGATCAAAAATGTATGTTTGTCCATCTGTGGTTGTCTGTGTGTGTGTCTAGGCAAGAGAATGAGCTGAGGCTCCCTCATGGCTGGATCTACTACCTGGCCCCTGAGATCGTCCGCAGGATGGGCACTGGGAACCATGAGGACCGCCTGCCTTTCTCCAATGCTGCAGACGTCTATGCCTTTGGGTACACACAACTTCATCTCATCTTACATCCTGTCATAATAATAATACTGCATTTATACTGAACAAAAATATAGATGCAACATGTTGGTCCCATGTTTCATGAGCTGAAATAAAAGATCCCAGACATTTTTCATACCCACAAAAAGCTTATTTCTCTCAAATTTTGTGCACAAATGTGTTTACATCTCTGTTAGTGAGCCTTTCTCTGCCAAGATAATCCATCCACCTGACAGGTGTGGCATATCGAGAAGCTGATTAAACAGCATGATCATTACACAGGTGCACCTTGTGCCGGGGACAATAAAATGCCACTCTAAAATGTGCAGTTTTGTCACACAACCCAATGCCACAGATGCCTGAAGTTTTGAGTGAGCGTGCCATTGGCATGCTGACTGCAGGAATGTCCAACAGAGCTGTTGCCAGAGAATGGAATGTTCTTTTCTGTACCATAAGCCGCCTCCAACGTAATTTTAGAGAATTTGGCAGTGCATCCAACCGGCCTCACAGCCGCGGAACTGTAACCACGCCAGCCCAGGACCTCCACATCCGTCTCCTTCACCTGTGGGATCATCTGATGGGGGGGGGGGGGGGGGGGGGGGGCTGCTGAGGAGTATTTCTGTCTGTATCATTGAAATTGTTGCATGTTGCATTTATATTTTTGTACAGTATACTTAAATATAGGACATCTGAATGTTTTAAAAAGAAAATGTGGGCGATACATACATAAATAGGCTGAAATGTGGCTCCCCATAAAATTAATGTGTGAGTAGGTGTATGCTGTTTGTATACAGGGCTAGGACTCAGGTGCTAACCATACATTATATTTTAATCCCCAGCACCATTTGGTATGAGCTGCAGGCCCGTGGCTGGCCACTCACCAACCAGCCGGCAGAGGCCACCATCTGGCAGGTGGGCAGTGGAGAGGGCATCAAGAAGGTCCTGGCAAAGGTCAGCCTGGGCAAGGAGGTTACGGTAAGGTCAAAGAGCAGTGTGATGTCCTCTGGGAAGCTTAGTGTACTGTATTGACATGATAATAAACCAAACAATATTATTCTCAGTGTGCGAGTGATATAAAACAGACTGACATTGTACTACCAGAGCCAAAACGTTTGGATGGATTATCATCTACTGTACATTGTGTTTATAGCCATAAGGATGGATGTGGGATTAGATAAATACCCCCCCCCCCCCCTCCTGTCCTGTAGGAGATACTGTCTGCCTGTTGGTCCTTCAAGCTGGAAGAGCGTCCCTCCTTCACCCAGCTGACTGACATGCTGGAGAAGCTGCCGAAGCTCAACCGCAGGCTTTCCCACCCAGGACACTTCTGGAAGTCAGCCGAGTATGTATCCTAAAGACCAGGATTCCATTTGAGATATACTGAATGTACTCACTATATATATATATATATATATATATATATATATATATATATATATATATATATATATATATATATATATATATATATATATACTACTTCTCCTACGTCTATGGGGATGCCACTCTGATGGTTTTGGGCTCTCTCATGGCTGGATGTACCTGTTGATCCCTGTCCCTCCAGTGATGTCACATTAGATGGAGCTGGGAGAACAGCAGGTGTTGATATGACTGTGTGAATAAGAATGTGTTTATGGTGGAGGGGTGTAGCCATCCGACAAACCTGGGCCTACTGTATGTTTTTTTTGTAGGACCTTTGATTTAAATAACTAAAATGGATGAATGTGATGCAAATTACCAGCTTTATACAGTGAGAAGAAATGTTGTCTTTAATAGGGAATTCTTGCTAAAAAATTATTTTTAAGTAAAAGTTGAACAGGACAAAAGGTTTAATAGCCTGTTGAAACTGTTTGGTTTGTGACTGTTCATTTCAGAGCTGATAGTTTTGAATGCCTAAATCTGTCCATGTTTTAAAAGAGAGTATACTTTATAATAGCACCACCCCCTACCCCTCTCCCTGTCTCCATGCTGTCCATCTCTGTGGGCAGTGATTGGAGGCTTGAGTGTCCCACCTCTCCTGTGTCCCCCCTTCTGTGAATATTTCTGTCATACCTCTCTTGTCATCTCTGTTTGGGTCTCACTCCCTCCCTCTCGCTCTTCCTCTCTGGGCGCCGCTGCTCTCTCCTGGATGACCACTGACTGACTCCACCTGTTCCTGCTCCACTTCACCCTCCCTGTCTCCCTTGGACCCCTCCTCCTCCACCTCCTCTTTACTTCCACCCCCCTCAAACATCAACTCTTGTTTCCCCATATTATTTTTTCCCTCCTCCACTCCTCTCCTTGATCTATCCCATTATCTTTCTTCTTCTCTCCTTGCTCTCTGTGTGAAGGCCCTGGGTTCATCATCATTGCCTGCGGGACCATTGCAGTCAGGGTCTGCAGTCTCACTGCCCCTACATATACAAATAACATATATCTCAGTGACAACCGGTGCTGATCAATCCATAGGAATAGCCTGTTTGGTATTAGATTCAGAGGAATTCAGAGGAATGGACAACCCAACAGAATGACTGGTATCACAGCCAATAGTGCCACCAATATATAGTCATGTATCTTTGTCAACTTGCTAAATGTACCATAATGCACTGCCTGAGTTGTTTGTTAGTTTGTTGTTCTTTGCCTAACTTCAGTTTGTGTATTGACATTTTGGTGCTAGTAGTGGCTAATGCAAACAGTCAAGTCTAACCACTTGCTTTCTTTCAATTTTCCTCTCTCCTCTTTTTTCCTCTCTATTTCTCGCTCTCTCTCATCCTACAACTTAGGTTGTAGCCTTCAGTATGCAAGACGAAGTAATAATGTAAGATGTTGACTTGCCTCTTGTGCACTCTTTGTGTGCCTGTGTCAGCATGCTTGTTTGGTTGGTTGCTGAATGTAATGTGCTGGACAACCACAGATTAACCCCGTGAAAGACTGCAGTGATTGAATGTTAGCAGTGATAACACAAAGATAAATGTATCCGATATATAAATATAGATAGAATTGTTTTATTTAATGTACAGATAACATTTATTTTATGTGTACAAAGTTTTTACATTACATTATAGGTACTTCACATCTAATTATGTAGAGCTTTAAAACATTTTTCCCTCAAAACACTGTGTAAACAAATTGTACATTACTTAAAGATGGGTTGTTGTTTTTTATGTCACAAGAATGTATATTTTGTACAGATTGTGGCTACACTCAAGGTGTTTCTGGTTTCTTCAGTGAAAGACGATAAAACTAAACTCACATCATTTGGTTCTGTGTCTTGTGGAATGCTGACAACAGTTTGAATGTATGATCAGTTGGATAAAAAAGGTATCACTTTACATTAAGGATTTAAGCAGCTAAATTACAAGCACACTTTCCACTAGACACCATTTATACAGTTGATTTATCTCCCAAGTGTTTGATTTGATTTAAAGGGGCAATCCGGGATTCAAAACTTTGATTGACCTTAAATATGGGTGTCACTGACTCACCAGTTCCCAGGAGAGAGAGGAGGGTGCAGAGAACAGACATGTTCATGATGACCGAGACAATGGTGGTCCCAATACACTTCTGCTACTGATATGCAGGATTACATCAAAAAGTGTGTTGTAAAATATACAGTATGTGCAAAATGTCAGTACAAAGTAGTACATGGTTATTTCTCTTCTAGAACATTTTGAGACAAATAAAAATAAATGTGAGGCTATTTGTGGCATTATTACTAAAATACCAAAATTATAAAGATTGTCACCGAATCCAGGAGAGACAAATGGAAGTGCCTCCTTATCAGAAAGTTCAGATTTCTTCTCACTCAAAACGTCCATATATACTGAACAAAAATATAAACGCAACATGCAAAAATGTAAATGATTTTACTGAGTTAGAGTTTATATAAGGAAATCAGTCAATTAAATAATCTATGGATTTCACATGACTGGGAGCTATGGGTGCAGCCATGTGTGGGCCTGGGAGGGCATAGGCCCACCCACCCACCGGGGAGCTGGCCCAGCCAATCAGAATTGGATTTCCCCCCACAAAAGGGCTTTATTACTGACAGAAATACTCCTCCGTTTCATAATCTGTCCAGGTGGCTGGTCTCAGATGACCCTGCAGGTGAAGAAGCAGGATGTGAAGGTCCTGGGCTGGCGTGGTTACACGTGATCTGCGGTTGTGAGGCCGGTTGGACTTACTGCCAAATTCTCATTGGAAGTGACATTGGAAGTGGCTTATGGTAGAGAAATTACATTCAAATTATGGTAGAGAAATTACATTCAATTATCTGGCAACAGCTCTGGTGGACCTTCCTGCAGTCAGCATGCCAATTGCACACTCCCTCAAAACTTGAGACATCTGTTGCACTGTGTTATGTGACAAAACTACACATTTTAGAGTGGCCTTTTTTATTGTCCCCAGCAAAAGATGCACCTGTGTAACGATCATGCGGTTTAATCAGCTTCTTGATATGCCACACCTGTCCTGTGGATGGATTATCTTGGCAAAGGAGAAATGCTCACTAACAAATTTGTGCACAAAGTTTGAGAGAAATAAGCATTTTGTGCATATGGAACATTTATGGGATCTTTAATTTCAGCTCATGAAACATGGGACCAACGTTTTTATTTTTGTTCAGTGTAAATATAAATTTGGGGAAGTTCTGCTAGAGATATCATCTGCAAGTCATATTCCCTTGGTTTGTTGAAGATTTTGCAACACCAGTGATAATGATTTGTAACGTCAATTTTAGGGCATGACCTATGACATTGTTAACCTGTGCAGTATGCAACATTTTATCAGGACACTGGTGTTTGTACACACTTAAGGTGGCCACACTGACAGTAAACAAGCAACTTTTGCTTCAAATGGTGTTCAGTTTTTGTCCTTTCCCCAAAGGAAAAAGCTGACATAAAATCTATGATATGGTAGAAGACCATGTTTTAAAAGGTGTCTTACTGCTTGGCTAGAGCAAAAGCCTCCACCCTCACTGGCTCTCCCAGCCAGAGTAAGGGTTTACTGTAACATCTAACTTGGATGTGGGGCCCCTTAGTCATCATCCTGTTTGGAAATTGATCATGTGGTTCCAGTCATTGAAAGCACTCATGCTGCATTCGTATCCAAGTGGGAAGTGGGAAATGACCACATACGACTGGGAAAAATCCACTTGAACAACTCTCCCTCCAACTGTTAATTACTAGTGGCAAACTCATTTATCAGCTCCCACTTCTCCCACATGGTGGCCTCTGATGTCACATACTAAGGAAATTACCTCGATAACAGCATTTTCGACAGTTAAATGCAACAACAAAACATTATTTATAAAAAGCAATCTTTGAATATGGGTTTTGATCACTATCATTTGTTTGCAAGCATGATAGCTGTATTTTTGGTTTTTGGTTTACCCAGCTTGTTGGCCATTAGCCAATCAGCGTTTCTCAACTAGTTCAAAGCACTTGAACGCATCCGACTAGTATTTATGACTGCACAACTGGTAAATTCCACTTCCCAATTGATTACAAAAGCAGCATAAAAACAAACACCATTGTTCTGTACCCCTGCCTTCCTCAGTAGGCTAAAGAACAGTTGTAACCTACAGTTCGTTTTCTCGGTTTGAGGTGTCAATAGGGCAATTAATTAGGATATGGAATAAGAAATTATTTTAAATTAAAAAGGTTCCATTAGGATTACATTTTCCATGGTGATGTTAGAATGCATGTGTATGTGCATGGAGACAAACTGACCTCTACACACAGCAAACTTTGTCCATCTTTGGCTCATCACCTGACTGTGAGTGATTGCTGGTTAATGATTAAAAAAAGCATAAGAATATATCGGCGCGCATCGTCTCTTGACTAGTCTGTGTAGGCCTACCAAGTAAGGTAAATCCGATAACGCTCAACTGCAGCATATATACATGTGTTCGACAGATGTACTCCTTAGGTTAAAACCCCTAAATGTAACGAGGGCATTGTAAACTAGGCCACATTGTTACTTACTTCCTCCTCCGCCCCCTTCAACGCATGAAAAAACGAAACAGAACATCTCTGAAATTCTATCATCACTGAGAGGAGAGCGTTGAGCAACTGATAAGAAAGACGCTTCGACTGACAGTGAGATTTGGAGAAATGTCATTTTATAACCAAGAACCTTTTCATAATCCGGTATGTTTATTATAAGCATCTATGTGATTTGTTGTGTATTTAAAATGTAGATGTGCTTAATGTTTAACTTTGTGAGAGTTGGGCGTGTGCGTACGGTCACATCTGGTAATCATAATGTGCTCCCTCCGCTCAGTAATATACGTTATTTAGCCAGTTTTAGTCTGACTTGTTCCGTTCAGATGTAATGCTAAAATCAATAGATGCATAGCTAGACATTCATAGTATCAATTCATGCTATTGTGCAAATGTAATATGTATCTTATGAGGCGACAGTGAATGTCTCGCGTATACCGTTATGTAGACTTACTCCTATTTATTTGTATTTATTATGGATCCCCATTAGGCTACTCTTCCTGGGGGTCCAGCCAAATTTAAGGCAGTTTATACAAACTAAAACGTTCACAACACACTGTGTGCCCTCACCGAGGTAAAAACAGTTTCAGGTTGGATATTCGACGGATATACGCCTGTAGTCTTACTTACGTCCACCAGTAGCAGTTAGGGACCGTCAACATAGTGACAAATCAACATTTTCAAATTTCAATAGCTATTTAACCATTACTCCTAAAACTTTCAAAACTGGTTCTAGCTAACCCGATGGCATACACACATTGCACACATTTATTTTTTGTCAATTTACATCTCGCACTATTTTAAATTATTTATTTACATTTTTGAATTTCAATAGCTCCTTGGTCATGTGATCTAATGACTTCAAACAAGGTTCCGAATGTACACTGAGTGGGCCTACACATTGCACACCCTTTAGTTTGCCCATTTTCATCTCACATGTTTTTACATGAATTTTTCTAAATGTAAAATTTCAATAGCTCCTGACTTCAAACATGGTGCAGAATGTACCCTTCTATATTGCACACTCTTGTTTGTGTACTGTAAAATCACGCGGTGTAACGTACATTTTTCATAGTTTTACATTTCAATAGCTTCTCGTTTATGTCAATTACACGCCTAAGAAGTGTGCAGTGGATATACACCAATATTGCATAACCTCTAGGTATGTCTCGTCAATATTGTTGTACATTAGTATTAGTTTGACCATTAGGGGGTTCAGTCCAGTGTTGTGTTTACCCTTTTCTTTAATATTTATCTAATAATAATTGGTAGTTCTAAGTACTTATTTTCCCTGTTTTTTTTTATTTTTCCACAGTATTTAACAGTGGTACAATAGGAGAGGGACAGATAATATCTCCTTTCGTCATTAATATCAACCATAAAGAAAAAGGGCAAAGTACGAGAGTCATGCTATTAATTGTCCAAAGCAGGGATGGAGAGTGAGATGGTAAGGTAGGCTGCAGTGGGTTTGCTGGTCAAACAATATACTGAACATGTGGCCAGTAAATCAATGAATACAAATTGAATATTGACAAATTAAACAGAAATTGTAGACCTTTAATCTTTTCCAACATGTCAACAGACACAACTTCAAATAAGTACTAAACATTTCAGTGTTAACTTTCTCTTATCCCTGGTTGATGTACATGTCAGAGCCTCTTCAGTGTGGATGGGGTATAGCATACATTTTCAACAACAAAGACTGCACTTCCGGTTTGTGTTCTTTACTCTGTTGAACTCTTTTGTCTTCATTCCTAGTTACAGCACATGGAACCACCGTTGGCATGCAAAACATTCAATCTAAAACAAAACAAAGCGTAACACGTTATAAATAATATCAATGCAGTATGACAAATTAGCCATCCATTGTGTTATATCATAAATTGTCTTAAATGCCGTCACTGTTGTCAAAAGATATAAACATGTTAAATAAAGTTACTAACCCAGTCAGTTTTTGGGTCACATCCAGGTTCTTTATCAGTGGCACACATGAAGCAGTTGTTGAACTCTGAAATCATAGGCATGAACTGAACATATGGCTGTCCCACACAACTACATGAAAATAAAGAATTTACATTTACTTTGAATTAAATGTCATTACATACCAGACATTTTTAGTATATCCTCAGCCATTTCTTTTCGCAGTTGCTCCATGTGTTTTTGAAGGTTCCATATGAATTTGGGAGGGGATGTTGGGGAAGTTCTGTGCAACTTCCTTGGCCATCTACACCAAAAAATAAAATAGAGCTTTTGACCTAATTGTCACATAACAGCTAACCATTCATTATTGAAAATATAACTATCAAACCTGCATTACAAAGACCCAGCAGCTGAAGGTGTCCTGCTGCATGGTGTGAATTATTTACCCTCTTTCCACTTTATGTCCACCCAGTCGTCTTTTCCGTGGCAGGATCTCCTCATTTTGAAGTATTCTCTTTTTTTATGTAAACAATGGAATTCTGATTAGTTATAGGCAAATGCACAAGACAAATTTGTATGCTGTTTTCCTTATCACTATAATCTAGTAGTAATTTAGTAGTAGAGGTAATTTCCTTTATGCCCCATTCTACACACACAGTCTAAATTATAGGCACTGAACCATTTACAGGACAATAATAAAAGTAGCATATAGGATCCAACCCTATCACAGAGTAAATAAATGTAGAGCGTTTGTAGACTTTAAGAAAAAAATATTAAGTGACAGTTTCATCAGTACGTGCTTAAAGAAAGTCATATCACAAAGATCACAGATGACAGTGCCCACCAAATCTATGACAATAGAGAATGAATTGTAAGCACCAAAGTGTGTTTGTCAAAATAATATCTGAAAATGTAAGTTGTTGAACATAATACTTCTATTTGCAATAGCAATTTATGATATATGCAGTTGAGGAATATTCCATGTACCAACACTACATGTAGAACGGACATAAGACATTCAGTATTTTTTTTATTTCTTATATATTTTATTTAACCAGGTAGGCCAGTTGAGAACTAGTTCTCTTTTACAACTGTGACCTGGCCAAGATAAAGCAAAGCAGTGTGACACAAACAACAACACAGAATTACACATGGAATAAACAAACGTACAGTCAATAACACAATAGAAAAGTCTATATACAGTGTGTGCAAATGAAGTAAGATTAGGGAGGTATGGTAATAAACAGGCCGTAGTGGCGAAATAATTACAATTTCGCAAATAAACACTGGAGTGATAGATGTGCAGAAGATGAATGTGCAAGTAGAGATACTGGGGTGCAAAGGAGCAAAAAATAAATAAATAATATGGGGATGTGGTAGTTGGATGGGCTATTTACAGATGGGCTATGTACAGGGGCAATGATCTGTAAGCTGCTCTGATAGCTGATGCTTAAAGATAGTGAGGGAGATATGAGTCTCCAGCTTCAGTGATTTTTGCAATTTGTTCCAGTCATTGGCAGCAGAGAACTGGAAGGAAAGGTGGCCAAATGAGGAATTGGCTTTGGGGGTGACCAGTGAAATATATCTGCTGGAGCGCGTGCTAAGGGTGGGCGCTGCTATGGTGACCAGTGAGCTGAGATAAAGCGGGGCTTTACCTAGCAAGGACTTACAGATGACCGGGAGCCAGTGGGTTTGGCGACGAACATGAAGCGAGGGCCAGCCAACGAGAGCATACAGGTCGCAGTGGTGGGTAGTATATGGGGCTTTGGTTACGAAACGAATGGCACTGTGATAGACTGCATCCAATTTGCTGAGTAGAGTGTTGGAGGCTATTTTGTAAATGACATTGCCGAAGTCAGGGATCGGTAGGATAGTCAGTTTTACGAGGGTATGTTTGGCAGCATGAGTGAAGGATGCTTTGTTGCGAAATAGGAAGCCAATTCTAGATTTAATTTTGGATTGGAGATGCTTAATATGTCTGGAAGGAGAGTTTACAGTCTAGCCAGACACCTAGGTATTTGTAGTTGTCCACATATTCTAAGTCAGAACCGTCCAGAGTAGTGATGCTAGGCGGGCGGGCAGGTGCGGGCAGCGATCGGTTGAAGAGCATGCATTTACTTTTACTTGCATTTAAGAGCAGGTGGAGGCCACAGTTGGAGAGTTGTATGGTTAGTTAACACAGTGTCCAAAGAAGGGCCAGAAGTATTGCGAATGGTGTTGTCTGCGTAGAAGTGGATCAGAGAATCACCAGACGCAAGAGAGACATCATTGATGTATACAGAGAAAAGAGTCGACCCGAGAATTGAACCCTGTGGCACCCCCATAGAGACTGCCAGAGGTCCGGACAACAGGCCCTCCGATTTGACACACCGAACTCTATCTGAGAAGTAGTTGGTGAACCAGGCGAGGCAGTCATTTGAGAAACCAAAGCTGTTGAGTCTGCCGATAAGTTCCTAACTTCCCTGAAAAGTTGCATATCGCGGGGGCTATTCGATGCTAATGCAGTACGCCACAGGATGTTTTTGTGCTGGTCAAGGGCAGTCAGGTCTGGAGTGAACCAAGGGCTATATCTGTTACTGGTTCTAATTTGTTTGAATGGGGCATGCTTATTTAAGATGGTGAGGAAAGCACTTTTAAAGAATAACCAGGCATCCTCAACTGACGGAATGAGGTCAGTATCTTTCCAGGATACCTGGGCCAGGTCAATTAGAAAGGCCTGCTCGCTGAAGTGTTTCAGGGAGCGTTTGACTGTGATGAGGGGTGGTCGTTTGACCGCAGACCCATTACGGACGCAGGGAATGAGGCAGTGATCGCTGAGATCCTGGTTGAAGACAGCAGAGGTGTATTTAGAGGGCAGGTTGGTCAGGATGATATCTATGAGGGTGCCTGAGTTTACGGATTTGGGGTTGTACCTGGTAGGTTCCATGATAATTTGGGTGAGATTGAGAGCATCTAGCTGAGATTGTAGGACGGCCGGGGTGTTAAGCATATCCCAGTTTAGGTCACCTAACAGTACAAACTCTGAAGATAAATGAGAGGCAATCAATTCACATATGGTGTCCAGGGGGCTGAGGGGGGTCTGTAACAAGCGGCATCAGTGAGAGACTTATTTCTGGAAAGGTGGATTTTTAAAAGTCGAAGCTCGAACTGTTTGGGCACAGACCTGGATAGCATGGCAGAACTCTGCAGTAGATTGCAACTCCACCCCCTTTGGCAGTTCTGTCTTGGCGGAAAATGTATACACATACATAGAGGCATTTTTCAGCTGTGATTTTACCACTCAGAATCCAGAATGGATATGACAATGGGGCCAGCACAGGATGTAATACACCCTTACAACAATCTACTGTTTGATCTTCTTGACTTCTTATTCTGTAAACTGCTACTATGTGTCAAGAAAAGAGCTGGTTAGTATACTCCAGTAAAAAAGGGCTGGTTTAGATGAAAAACTATTGCCCCCGTTCATAGGGGCATGAGAGTCTCGTCACTGGTAGAATTGAGTTGGCACTTTATTGGCCCAAACACCCACAGACCCACAAGGTTGAGGTTACTCATGAACAGTAATTTGTTTTTTTGTTTTTTTGCATTGATGCATTGTGTCTTCTAACTGTCCAAGAATAGGATCCAAAGTGTTAGGAAATATTTGTTCCCATAAATACAAAGGAGGATGTCTCTCCTCATACCTCTGTGCACCACAGAGCCAATCAGGAGAGAATACATACAGGTCAACGGTGCCAACTGAAAGTCAAGGGGTGTGTCTGTGCCTTTGGGATTACTCTCTTTACAGAGAACCCCTGTGGTTCAAGTCAAGAGCTACCCTTCCCCTCTGTCTGCTCTGCACGTGTCTGAAAGTGACAGAGCCAGCAGCCAAGAGTTTTTCACAGTATGTCATAAAAAATTATTACACTTATGAATATAGGTAAAATGCTAATATGTATTAGATCCAGTACAATGGAATAACTAAGACCTGAATTTGAATGCAGTGTGTTCCGATTCCTCTTCTCTTTCTGTCCAGCAGGGTCAACCAAAAACACTTGGCCTGATGGTTCATGCAGATACTGGGGAAGCAATATAGAAATGTATTGATCCCTTAAATGATTTTACTATTAAATGACCCATATCACAGCCCTCATACCTCTTCACAAAAATGTACCTAAATCAATTTTGGAAAAAGGATTTTACTTACAAAAGACGTAGGAATGTATTTTTCCAGTTAGAAATAGTAGGCCATGCATGAAAAAACTATTTTCATCTGAAAAATTAACCCTCAAATGCAGTATTGCAGTTTGTAAGTTGTCTGCAGGTGGCTTGTTGTGAATGCACTCAAATATCAAGTCATTATCAGGTTATGTAAACTGCGTTCTAATACTCAACGTAGAAGGATTTGTCTTAATGTACAGTAAATGAAAGTGATGCTATGAAAAGGATTCTTTCACCTTATCAAGTTCACTCTGACTGACAAATCACTGCCTATTACTGTGATTAAAAAGAGCATATGAAACAGTGTTTTTCATGAGGCTGACCTGTGTGCCTTCCTTTAACTTCTTATGGCTGCAGGGGCAGTATTGAGTAGCTTGGATGAAAGGTGCCCAAAGTAAACGGCCTGCTCCTCAGTCCCAGTTACTAATATATGCATATTATTATTGGTATTGGATAGAAAACACTCTGAAGTTTCTAAAACTGTTTGAATTATGTCTGTGAGTATAACAGAACTCATATGGCAGGCAAAAACCAGAGAAAAAATCCAAACAGGAAGTGGAAATTCTGAGGCTGGTCGAGTTTCAACCAAGATCCCATTGAAATCACAGCGAGATATGAATGAGTATTCACTTCCTACGGCTTCCACTAGATGTCAACAGTCTGTAGAACTTTGTCTTATGACTATACTGGGAAGGGGGGCCGAAGGAGACAGGAATGAGTCACCACTGCCATGAGGTGAACATTCTTTGACCACGCGCGCTCACATGAGAGGCAGCTCCGTTCCATCGCTCATCTGAAGTCAATGTAATTCTCCGGTTGGAACGTTATTCAAGATATATTTTAACAACATTCTAAAGATTGATTCAATACATCGTTTGACATGTTTCTGCTGTCTGTTACGGAACTTTTGGACATTGTCCCGTTTTAGTGAACGCGCTTTGTGACTTTGGAATTGTTTACCAAACGCACTAACCAAAGTAGCTAATTGGACATAAATAACGGACATTATCGAATTATTATTCTGATGAAGATCATCAAAGGTAAGGGAATATTTATCATGTAATTTCTGGTTTCTGTTGACTCCAACATGGCGGCTAATTTGACAATTGTTCTGAGCTCCGTCTCAGATTATTGCATGGTTTGCTTTTTCCGTAAAGTTTTTTTGAAATCTGACAGAGCGGTTGCATTAAGGAGAGGTATATCTATAATTCCATGTGTATAACTTGTATTATCATCTACATTTATGATGAGTATTTCTGTTGAAACGATGTGGCTATGCACTATCACTGGATGTTTTTGGAACTAGTGAATGTAACGCGCCAATGTAAACTCAGATTTTTTTATATAAATATGAACTTTATCAAACAAAACATACATGTATTGTGTAACATGAAGTCCTATGAGTGTCATCAGATGAAGATCATCAAAGGTTAGTGATTCATTTTATCTTTATTTGTGCTTTTTGTGACTGCTATCTTTCGCTGGAAAAATGGTTGTGGTTTGGTGTGACCTAACATAATCGTTTGTAGTGCTTTCGCAGAAAAGCATATTTGAAATCGGACACCTTGGTGTGATTAACAACAAGATTACCTTTAAAATGGTATAAGACATAAGTCTGTCTGAGGAATTTTAATTATGAGATTTCTGTTGTTTTGAATTTGGCGCCCTGCACTTTCACTGGCTGTTGTCATATCATCCCGTTACCGGGATTGCAGCCATAAGAAGTGCACCTCTGTTTGAACACCTCTCCTGTCCTTGATCCATTCCACATACAGCCATTTGCGGATCTTTTCAGTGTCCATGTGAAAGATAGTTATTGCAAGGCTGGAACATTTGTTCCAATTTTTTTTTTAACACCCATGTGAAATGAAGGCCTGGAAAGCTTACATATTTAAGTCTAATAGCATGATATGAAAGTCAGAGTGTGCGATATGAAGGTATAGTCAGTGGACATTCTGAACCTTGTTTGAGGTCACTAGGTCACATGACCAAGGAGCTATTGAAATTTTACATTTGGAAAAATTAATGTAAAAACGGGTGAGATGAAAATTGACAAACTAAAGGGTGTGCAATATAGAAGGGTAGTCAGTGGACATTCTGGACCTTGTTTGAGTCTGTTCTGGACTTGGGGACTGTGAAGAGACCTCTTGTGGCATGTCTTGTGGGGTATGAATGGGTGTCCGAGCTGTGTGCCAGTAGTTTAGACAGACAGCTCGGTGCATTCAACATGTCAATACCTCCACTTTCAGCCGGGAGAGATTGACACGCATATTATTAATATTAGCTCTCTGTGTACATCCAAAGGCCAGCTCTGCTGCCCTGTTCTGAGCCAATTACAATTTTCCTAAGTCCTTTTTTTGTGGCACCTGACTACACGACTGAACAGTAGTCAAGGACGCGACAAAACTAGGGCCTGTGGGACCTGCCTTGTTGATAGTGTTGTTAAGAAGGCAGAGCATCGCTTTATTATAGACAGATTTCTCCCCATCTTAGCTACTACTGCCTCAATATGTTTTGACCATTGCAGTTTACAATCTAGTGTTACTCCAAGCAGTTTGGTCATCTCAACTTGCTCATTTTCCACATTATTTATTACAAGATTTAGTAATAGACATTATAATTATAATATCATTATAGCAGGGGGTGTAAAGCCATAACACATATGTTTTTTCAGCAGTAGACTATGATCAATAATGTTAAAAGCTGCACTGAAGTCTAACAAGACAGCCCCCACCATCATTTTATTATCAATTTCTCTCAGCCAATCATCAGTCATTTGTGTAAGTGCTATGCTTGAGTGTCCTTCCCTATAAGCACGCTGAAATTCTGTTGTCAATTTTTTTACTGTAAAATAGCATTGTATCTGGTCAAACACTATTTTTTCCAGAAGTTGACTAAGGGTTGCTAACAGGCTGATTGGTCAGCTATTTGAGCCAGTAAAGGGGACTTTACTATTCTTGGGTAGCGGAATGACTTTACCTTCCCTCCAGGCTTGAGGGCACACACTCTCTAGTAGGCTTAAATTGAAGATGTGGCAAATACGAGTGGCAGTATCGTCTGCTATTATCCTCAGTAATTTTCCATCTAGATTGTCAGACCATGGTGGCTTGTCATTGTTGATAGAAAACAATAATTTTTTCACCTCTTCCACACTGACTTTACGGAATTCAAAAGTACAATTCTTGTCTTTCATAATTTGGTCTGATATACTTGAATGTGTAGTGTCAGCATTTGTTGCTGGGATGTCATCCCTAAGTTTGCTGATCTTGCCAATGAAAAAGTCATTAAAGTAGTTGGCAATATCAGTGAGCTTTGTGATGAATGAGCTATCTGATTCAATAAATGAAGGAGCGGAGTTGGATATTTTCCCCAAAATTTCATTTAAGGTTCCCCAAAGCTTTTTACTATCATTCATTATATAATTTATCTTTGTTTCATAGTGTAGTTTATTTAGTTTAGTCACGTGATTTCTTCATTTGCAGTATGTTTGCAAATCAGTTGGGCTGTCAGACTTAATTGCCATACCTTTTGCCTCATCCCTCTCAACCTTACAATTTTTAAATTCCTCATCAATCCAAGGGGATTTAACAGTTTTTACAGTCATTTTCTTAAAGGGTGCGTCCTTATTAGTAACTGGAATAAGTAGTTTCATAAATGCATCAAGTGCAGCGTCTGGTTGCTCCTCATTACACACCACAGACCAGCAAATATTCTTTACATCATCAACATATGAATCACTACAAAACCTCTTGTATGACCTCTTATACACTATATTAGGCCCAGCCTTTGGAACTTTGGTTTTCCTAGATATGGCTATTATATTGTGACCACTACATCCTATGGATTTGGATACTGCTTTAAAGCAAATATCTGCAGCGTTAGTAAAAAATGTGATCAATACATGTTGATCATTTAATTCCTGTGCTGTTTGTAACTACCCTGGTAAGTTGACTGACAACCGGATCCAGGTTGCAGGCACTGTTTACAGTTTGATGTTTTTTCCTGAGTGGGCAGCTTGATGACACCCAGTCAATATTTAAATCACCCCCCCAAAAATACTAATAATTATCACACAGGTAGTAGTAAGAGATGTAGTAAAGAGGAAAGAGTCAATGGCCTCTAGCCTACATACAGTATTGATACCCCTTTACTTTTTCCTAATTTTGTTACATTACAGCCTTATCCTAAGATTGATTAAATTGTTGTTTTTTGCCAGCAATCTACACACAATACCTCATGATGAAGCAAAAACAGGTTCAGACATTTTTGCAAAAAAATTAGATAAGTATCCAGACCCTTTACTCAGTACTTTGTTGAAGCACCTTCGGCGGCGATTACAGCCTTGAGTTTCCCCCATTCTTCTTTGCAAAGCCTCTCAAGCTCTGTCAGGTTGGATGGGGAGCGTCGCTGCACAGCTATTTTCACGTCTCTCTAGAGATGTTAGATCGAGTTCAAGTCCGGGCTCTGGCTGGGCCACTCAAGGACATTCAGAGACTTGTCTCGAAGCCACTCCTGCATTGTCTTGGCTGTGTGCTTAGGTTCATTGTCCTGTTAGAAGGTGAACCGTCACCCCAGTCTGAGGTCCTGAGTGCTCTGGAGCAGGCTTTCATCAATGATCAAATCAAATAAAATGTATTTATATAGCCCTTCTTACATCAGCTGATATATCAAAGTGCTGTACAGAAACCCAGCCTAAAACCCCAAACAGCAAGCAATGCAAGTGTAGAAGCACGGTGGCTAGGAAAAACTCCCTAGAAAGGCCAAAACCTAGGAAGAAACCTAGAGAGGAACCAGGCTATGAGGGGTGGCCAGTTCTCTTCTGGCTGTGCTGGGTGGAGATTATAACAGAACATGACCAAGATGTTCAAATGTTCATAAATGACCAGCATGATCAAATAATAATAATCACAGTAGTTGTCGAGGGTGCAGCAAGTCAGCACCTCAGGAGTAAATGTCAGTTGGCTTTTCATAGCCGATCATTAAGAGTATCTCTACCGCTCCTGCGGTCTCTAGAGAGTTGAAAACAGCAGGTCTGGGACAGGTAGCACGTCCGGTGAACAGGTCAGGGTTCCATAGCCGCAGGCAGAACAGTTGAAACTGGAGCAGCAGCATGGCCAGGGGGACTGGGGACAGCAAGGAGTCATCATGCCAGGTAGTCCTGAGACATGGTCCTAGGGCTCAGATCCTCCGAGAGAGAGAAAGAAAGAGAGAAAGAGAGAATTAGAGAGAGCATACTTAAATTCACACAGGACACCGGATAAGAAGGAGAAGTACTCCAGATATAACAAACTGACCCTAGCCCCCTGCCACACAAACTACTGCAGCATAAATACTGGAGGCTGAGACAGGAGGGGTCAGGAGACACTGTGGCCCCATCCGATGATACCCCCGGACAGGGCCAAACAGGAAGGATATAACCCCACCCACTTTGCCAAAGCACAGCCCCCACACCACTAGAGGGATATCTTCAACCACCAACCTACCATCCTGAGACAAGGCCGAGTATAGCCTACAAAGATCTCCGCCACGATCTCTCTGTACTTTGCGCCGTTCATCTTTCCTTCGATCTTGACTAGTCTCCCAGTCCCTACCACTGAAAACATCCCCACAGCATGAGGCTGCCACCACCATGCTTCACCGTAGGGATGGTGCCAGGTTTCCTCCAGACATGACGCTTGGCATGACGCTCAGGCCAAAGAGTTCAATCTTGGCTTCATCAGACCAGAGAATCTTGTTTCTCATGGTCTGAGAGTCCTTTTTAGGTGCCTTTTGGCAAACTCCAAGCAGGCTGACATGTGCCTTTTTTACTGAGGAGTGGCTTCCGTCTGGCCACTCTACCATAAAGGCCTGATTGGTGGTGCTGCAGAGATGGTTGTCCTTCTGGTAGGTTCTCCCATCTCCACAGAGGTACTGTCAAGCTCTGTCAGAGTGACCATTGGGTTTTTGGTTACCTCCCTGACCAAGGCCCTTCTCCCTCGATTGCTCAGTTTGGCTGGGCGGCCAGCTCTAGGAGTCTTGGTGGTTCCAAACTTCTTCCATTTTAAGAATGATGGAGGCCACTGTGTTCTTGGGGACCTTCAATGCTGCAGTAATGTTTTGGGACCCTTCCCCAGATCTGTGCCTCGGCACAATCCTGTCTCGGAGCTCTACGGACAATTCCTTCGACCTCATGGCTTGGTTTTTGCTCTGACATGCACTGTCAACTGTCGGAACTTATATAGACAGTTGTGTGCTTTTCCAAATCATGTTCAATCAATTGAATTTGCCACAGGTGGACTTGTAGAAACACATCTCAATGGAAACAGGATGAACCTGAGCTTAATTTCGAGTCTCATAGCAAAAGGTCTGAACACTTATGTAAATAAGATATTTCTGTTGTATTTTTAATACATTTGCAAGCATTTCTTAAAACCTGTTTTCACTTATTCATTATGGGGTGTTGTGTGTAGAGTGATGAGGAAAATATTTAATTGAATCCATTTTAGAATAAGGCTGTAACGTAACAAAATGTGGAAAAAGGGAAGGGGTCTGGATGCACTGTAATAGCTCTTTTAATTGATTTATTCTATTCAGTTTATCATCAATGATTCTGTTTAATATCTGTCGCAGAGACTCCCTTTCACCGGCACTATCCAAGGTGGGCTGCAGGAGGGGAAGACGATCACTATTACTGGGAAACTTCACCATGGGGCAGACAGGTGGGTCACCACTCACCGATATAAACTTTGTTAACACATTTCCTCATTCTTTGTCTTCCAGAGATTCAGGGGTTGCGTTCTAGTCCAGATAATGCATACTGCACATTTTTTGTGCAGATTTAAAACGATTTAAAACTTTTTTTCAATTTTCACCTAAAATGACATACCCAAATCTAACTGCCTGTAGCTCAGGACCTGAAGCAAGCATATGCATATTCTTGATACCATTTGAAAGGAAACACTTTAAAGATTGTGGAAATGTGCATTTAATATAGGAGAATATAACACATTAGATCTGGTAAAAGATAATACAATGAAAAAAACATGCGTTTTCTCTTTTTTTGTTCCATCATCTTTGAAGAGAAAGGCCAATAAATAACTTAGGAGTCTAGGTGCAATTTTAGATTTTGGCCACTAGATGGCAGCAGTGGATATGCAAAGTTTTAGACTGATCCAATGAACCATTGCATTACTGTTCAAAATGTTGTATCAAGTCTGCCCACATGTGCTTAATTGGTCAATTGATACATTTTCAAGTACATAACTGTGCACTCTCCTCAAACAATAGCATGGTATTTTTTCACTGTAATAGCTACTGTAAATTGGACAGTGCAGTTAGATGAACAAGAATTTAAGCTTTCTACCCATATAAGACATGTCTATGTCCTGGGAAATGTTCTTGTTACTTACAACGTCATGCTAATCACATTAGCACACGTTAGCTCAACCGTCCCGCGGGGGGACACCAATCCCATAGAGGTTATTAACATCTCTGGAACCACATGCTCTCCCTCGCCCCCTCTCTCTCACTCTCTCTCTCGCTCTCTCTCGGTCTCTCTCTCTCGGTCTCTCTCTCTCGCTCAGGTTCCATGTGAATTTGCAGTGTGGTTCTAGGGCAGGGGCGGACATTGCCCTTCACTTGAACCCACGATATGACAGTCACCCTGGATATGTGGTGGCCAACACCTTGCAGCAGTCCAGATGGGGGACAGAGGAGCGGAAGCAGCATTCCCCCTTTCAGCATGGCTCTGGCTTCAGCCTCGTGATCACCGTCCAGAGGGACGGCTTCCAGGTCACCCAAACCCTCCCATACTATAGTATATGGAGTATAGAGATGTAGGATCTTAATTTAAACCAAAATAATCCTGCAGCAACAAGAAATGTGAATTATTATGTGGATTATAATTAATTGGGTTAATACATTTTTCGTGAGGACAAATCAAGTCTGACATTTTTAATAGGGAAATTACAAACTTTAAAATTCTTTTAAAACCTTGAATACACTAAAAGTTTGCTTTTCCTGCTGTGTAGGAACATTTTCAGCAACAACGGAGTGATCAGATTAAGATCCTACATCTGTACATTCCGACTACACAATAACCTTTTCCGTCTGTGTGAATGATTGTAAAAGATTATGCTTACAGAGCTCCCCCATGATTTTAATGAAGTCAGTGACTCATGATCTAACATGGTGGTTCACTCTTGTTTTCTTGAAATTGTATGTTATGTTATTCTATCTTTATTCTCTTTTTATCTATTTTACAGTGTGACTCAATTTATGCTAATCTGTTAAGGAGTTAAAATGGATTTCAATTCATGGGTTAACTTGGAATACTCACTGTCCTCAGGTCCATAATGACTGCTCATTGTCGTTCTCTGTTCTCTGCCTTCAGTTGAATGCGAATGGGAACCATTTCATGACCTTTAAGCACCGTATTCCGTTTGACGCAGTGGACACCATCTCAGTCGAGGGAAAAGTGGAGGTGACCTCCATCGCCTTCCAGAACCCTGCAGTGAGTAGTACCTAACACATTAATTAGATGTACAGAGAATTTGAAGGTAGTTCAACTGATTTTAAAGTGATTTCATCTCTTTTAGCCCACCTTTCCTGCACAGCCAGGATTTCCGGCACAACCTGGACTCCCTTCTTATCCGGGATTTCCGGCGCAACCGGGATTTCCGCCGCAACTGGGATTTCCGGCACAACCTGGATTCCCTTCTTATCCGGGATTTCCGGCGCAACCAGGATTTCCGCCGCAACCAGGATTTCCGGCGCAACCAGGATTTCCGCCGCAACCAGGATTTCCGCCACAACCGGGATTCCCTTCTCACCCGGGATTCCCTTCTCACCCTGGATTTCCCGCTCAACCGGGATTTCCCACGCAACCAGAATGTCCAGTAAGTTCATCTGTATCAATAATGATACTTTATTGACCAACCACTTCTTGGTTATCGGATTAATAATTTTTTGGGGGCAGATCTGTGATTTGTATTCCTTTCATTGTCTTTCAGTCTCTATATGTTGGTTTTATGTTCAGTACTACTGATATTGCCTGTGATGGGGAATTTTAAGATCACTAAAGTTCATATTTAGTTTAGAGTGATCTACTTCCTCATTCAGTACAGTGACTGTGTCGTTATGTGAGTATAACCCCTGTCATTGTCTTTAGGCAGATTTCTACAGTAAATATACAGTAACCTGTTTACAGGAAAGTGTAGTACATTAATCAACATGCTGTCAAGATCCCTCTCTCCTGTTGCTCCTCACAGGCTCCTCCTCCATATGTCCAGCCACCATTCTTTGTAAAAAAAAAAATAATAATTTTTATTTCACCTTTATTTAACCAGGTAGGCTAGTTGAGAACAAGTTCTCATTTGCAACTGCGACCTGGCCAAGATAAAGCATAGCAGTGTGAACAGACAACAACACAGAGTTACACATGGAGTAAACAATAAACAAGTCAATAACATGGTAGAAAAAAAGAGAATCTATATACAATGTGTGCAAAAGGCATGAGGAGGTAGGCAATAAATCGAATAATTACAATTTAGCAGATTAACACTGGAGTGATAAATCATCAGATGATCATGTGCAAGTAGAGATACTGGTGTGCAAAAGAGCAGAAAAGTAAATAAATAAAAGCAGTATGGGGGTGAGGTAGGTAAATTGGGTGGGCTATATACCGATGGACTATGTACAGCTGCAACGATCGGTTAGCTGCTCAGATAGCAGATGTTTAAAGTTGTTGAGGGGGATAAAAGTCTCCAACTTCAGAGATTTTTGCAATTCGTTCCAGTCGCAGGCAGCAGAGAACTGGAAGGAAAGGCGGCCAAATGAGGTTTTGGCTTTAGGGATGATCAGTGAGATACACCTGCTGGATTGGAGATGTTTGATATGAGTCTGGAAGGAGAGTTTGCAGTCTAGCCAGACACCTAGGTACTTATAGATGTCCACATATTCTAGGTCGGAACCGTCCAGGGTGGTGATGCTAGTCGGGCGTGCGGGTACAGGCAGCGAACGGTTGAAAAGCATGCATTTGGTTTTACTAGCGTTTAAGAGCAGTTGGAGGCCACGGAAGGATTGTTGTATGGCATTGAAGCTCATTTGGAGGTTAGATAGCACAGTGTCCAAGGAAGGGCCAGAAGTATACAGAATGGTGTCGTCTGCGTAGAGGTGGATCAGGGAATCGCCCGCAGCAAGAGCAACATCATTGATATATACAGAGAAAAGAGTCGGCCCGAATAAACAGAATGGAGTACCGTGAATTAATGGACAGTCCAGCAGGCATCAGCTGTGTAGCCAAGTGATCATAGTGACCGGGGGGCAGCCGTAGATGGAGCAGGGAAGCCGCCACTACGCTAGCACGCGGCGTTTAAAGTTAGTAGCCCGGGGGTGGTCTACTCAGACGGAGGGGGTCTGCTCAGACGGAGGCCGGTTGAGGGCACAGCGGATGGGGTATTCGTCGGCAGACCAGACGTGGTGGTGCGGCGGGGCGCCTTGTCGACAGAGAATCCAAGCCAGATGGCGAAAGAGGTATTGTAGAATTTTGTTTGCTAACTGGTGCTAGCTTCGTGGCAGTGGCGCTAGCTGCAAGCTAGCTGTGAGGATCAGAAGTAGTGGCTCAGGGATTACGGCAGGAATCCGGCGTTGTTGTGGAGAGACAGTCCGATGCTGGTAAATTGGTGAGTAATATCCAGGCTAATAACAGGGCTGGTGTCTGTGCAGAAGGTAAAAGCTGCTAGCAGTGGCTAAAAATGACTAAATAGCTTGTAGCTGATTAGCTGGTTAGCTACTGGGGGTTCTTGAATGTGTTCCAAAGTTAAAAAAGTTACAAAAAATAATAGCGATTCCGTATCACATTGTGTGAGGTAGGTTACCGGAAGGTATAATCGAATTAAAAATCGAAAAGAGATAGAAATTAAAAAAAATAAAAATACGAAAAATACAAAAGTACACGAGAGGACGAAACAAAACACGCCTACACTGCTACGCCATCTTGGATTCAAATGACCTTCTACTTACTGTATCACATCAATGTCTGTTGGTCATAATGAGTGATTTATTCAAATCTTCAATTTTCATCCAGGCTGTTCCATACAAGAACATGATCAATGGTGGACTCCACCCTGGACGCACCATCAACATCCAGGGAGTGGTTAAACCCAATGCCAATAGGTCTGATCCTGCCTTATTGTCTTTACAGTAAAGGGGAACCACAGTGAGACATTCACTTCCCCTGGAGTTATAAGCACAATTATACTATGATTTGATATCTTTTAATGTTGTTCCCCTTAGAAAAAAAAGTATAGAAGAACTTTAGCAATTCTAGTTCATCTCATTTGCATGTTATTGAAAGTGTGTGTCAATGACCCCTTGGCTTAGAAAGAGGTAGGCTCACAAAACATCCTGGAGGGGGCAACTATAGCAGTTCTCCTGTCATGGTTTCTCCACAACACTGATCTTATCCTTTTCTCCTTGACAATAGGTTTAATGTTAACCTACTCTGCAACTCTGAGATTGTGCTGCACTACAACCCCCGATTTGACGAGACCCTAGTGGTACGCAACAGCAAGCTGAGGGACCAATGGGGAAAGGAGGAGCGCTCTGGTGGAATGCCCTTCCACAGGGGCCAAGCCTTCACGGTAACTACCCACCATGAATACGAAGCAGCTTGTACACCTTCTTAGTTTCAAGGATGAATAATTATTTATTGTTTCAGCACCAAGCATGCCACTCAAGCCCTTTCCTTATACAGAGTTCCTTGATGGTTTAGTCACTCAGACTGGCATGAGTCTGATTAGAGAGATGATCCACTTTAAAGATTCCAGACTGTTTCTCTCTCTATATCAGAGACTGAGTACTAATAAGGCTGTATTTTCAGCTGTCTATTTCCTGTGAGGCTCAGTGCTACAAGATAGTGGTCAACGGGAATCAGACGAGCACCTACAAACACCGCCACACCCTCCTCCAGCAGGTCAACGTCCTGGAGGTGGATGGAGACCTCAGTTTGACCTCTGTGATGGTTTAGGGCTGTGGGTCACAACTGTGACTCAGCCACTTGTTTAATTTTGTGTCACCTCTGACCCAAACCACCACATATTTGTTTGATCTGTTCTTTCCGCAATAAAAATGACATTCACTTTGTTTCCTTACTGCTAGCAGTGCCTATTAGACTACCCCATTTGCACATGTATTATTAGTGAGTGCCTTGCCATTGAATTCAAGGATGAGAAATATGTTCCTGTTTGTTATAAATCGAGGTAGAAAGCCATTAGATATCACATTGTGTGATAGAATGCCAGACCTGACGTTATCTCTCATGAGAAGTACCCTGAGGACAATGCCTAGTAATTCCATATGTAGCCTAGTTCATCACCAGGGGTCTCTAGACTCTTTTTTTATAACATTAAGTTACAGTATTAAGTGTGAGACTGGCTATGCCAAAGCCCCTGTGTCACGATCTATCACAAGGATGACGCTGGAGAGACGAAGCAGGTACGGGGAGTAACATTTAATAAATAACGGACATGGAACGAGACATAAACAGCGTTAGCAAACAAAAAACAATCAATGCAGAAGCGGGGAACAGAGCTGGGGAACTGACACATATAGGGGAGAAAATGAACACGTAATAAGAGAGTCCAGGTGAGTCCAATAACGCTGATGCGCGTGACGAGGAAAGGCAGGTGTACGTGATGGATGGCAGGAGTGAGCGATGCAAGGCATTCTGGCGCCCTCAAGCGCCAGGGGGAGGGAAGAGCGGGAGCAGACGTGACAGTACCCCCCCTCTAGGGGCGCCACCCGGCGTCCCACCTGGGCGAACCGGCCGAGACATGGGCGCTGGGCAAGCCGGTTGAGGCGTGGAAGCCCGACGAACCGGCAGGAGCGTGAGAGCCTGGCGAGCCGGCTGAGGCATGGGAGCCTGACGATCCGGCTGAGGAAACCCGATGATCCGGTGGAGTGTGACGTGGGATGGGAAGCCACCGAGCCAACCGAGGCAATGAAACCTCTCGAGCCAGCCAGGGCATGAAAGCTCGACGGGCTGGCTTAGGCACCCCCGGTTCCATCGGCGGCAGAATCCACCCCCGACGTCACCGACAGAACAAAAAACAAACAAACAAAAAACTCCTGGACCGGCTGGGCAGACAAGAACTGACGATCCAGCTGAGGCCCGACGTGGGATGGGCGCCATCCGAGCCAACCGGGGCAAGGAAACCTCTCGAGCCTGCTAGGGCGTGGAAGCCCGACGAGCAGGCTAGGCACCCCCGGTTCCATCGGTGGTGACCCAGAGCCGATGCCACTATACCAACCAGAACGCCAGTACTCCCCGATGCTTCGTGTGAAGGCTTCTGCATTCTGTCACGATCTATCACAAGGATGACGCTGGAGAGACGAAGCAGGTACGGGGAGTAACATTTAATAAATAACGGACATGGAACGAGACATAAACAGCGTTAGCAAACAAAAAACAATCAATGCAGAAGCGGGGAACAGAGCTGGGGAACTGACACATATAGGGGAGAAAATGAACACGTAATAAGAGAGTCCAGGTGAGTCCAATAACGCTGATGCGCGTGACGAGGAAAGGCAGGTGTACGTGATGGATGGCAGGAGTGAGCGATGCAAGGCATTCTGGCGCCCTCAAGCGCCAGGGGGAGGGAAGAGCGGGAGCAGACGTGACACCCTGTTCACAAAGTGAACTGCAGTATGTGTTCAGACAGCAGTGATTTGCTGACATGGCTACGCTAGTTGTCATAGTAACAATGTGTGTGCACCGTGGTGTGGGCTGATTGACAGACATGCTTTATCTACTCATTTTCTGGATGCAGAGTTCAACAGAGTTCAAGTGAAGGTCAAGAAAATCATAGAGAAAGCAGACTGTATTGCAATCATCTCTGATGGGTGGTAGAATGTTCGTGGGCAAGGAATAATTAACTACATCATCTCCACCCCTCAACCAGTATTCTACAAGAGTACAGACACAAGGGACAACAGACACACCAGTCACTACATTGCAAATGAGCTGAAGGCAGTCATCAATGACCTTGGACCACAGAAGATATTTGTACTTGTGACAGACAATGCTGCGAACATGAAGGCTGCTTGGTCTAAAGTGGAGGAGTCCTACCCTCACATCACACCCATTGCTATGCTGCTCATGCATTGAATCTGCTCCTCAAGGACATCATGGCACTGAAAACAATGGATACACTCTACAAGAGAGCCAAGGAAATGGTTAGGTAGGCAGGCTCATCAAGTTATAGCAGAAATCTACCTCACCAAGCAAAGTGAGAAGAATAAGAGCACCACATTGAAGCTGCCCAGCAACACCCGTTGGGGTGGTGTTGTCATCATGTTTGACAGTCTCCTGGAGGGGAAGGAGTCTCCAAGAAATGGCCATATCACAGTCTGCCGATATGGACAGCCCCATCAAGAGGATCCTCCTGGATGATGTATTTTGGGAGAGAGTGGTAAAGCAGCCTGAAACTCCTGAGTAGACATTGCACGGATTGAAGGAGACAATGCCATCCAATGCCAATACATGGAAGCCTGAGAGGAAGTCAACCTAAGCTTTAGTTTCTAGACTATCATTTTACAGATATGTTGAAAACGTTTTTGGGAGATGCGATGGAACATTGGGGATCATTCAATAATCCCTTTCTTTTGTTGTTCAGTGAAATCATCCCATGGGAATAGTCAACTCATTTAATTAAAGGTTAATTAATGACAAGGTACTTATGACAAGGTAAAATGTTTATGTTTCTGTCTCCATATGATATGGTAAACATATCCAATGCAAAAAACATCTACATTTAATGGTATTAATATTAATTTGCATATATTTCCGTTAATTCACCAATATTCCTGTTAATTCCCATATATTCCCACGGAAAGTTTCCACCTCTGAATATTCCCCAAAATGTGCAACCCTAGCCAGACACGACAGGGAAAGTTGCAAAGAAAATACAGCACTAATGGACCTTCAAAGAGGATTTGACATACTCAGATGGACTGCTGTTCAAAAGTTCAAAACTTGTCGTTACTCAGAAAATGAGAGAAGAAATTATGGAAAAAATCCATGAAGCACAATCGTAAAATGGAATGGGAATCGTAAAATGTAAGGGACGTTCAGTTCTGGACAGGCATGGCTAAATAGATTGAAGATGTTGTAACAAAATGTGCAGTCTGCAACAAACACAAACAACAACCAAAGAGAGCCGCTCATGTCTCATCCAGTCCCAGAGCGAGTTTGAGCCAAAGTTGGGTGGACCTCTTCCACTACAATGACACAGAATATCTACTATGTGTGGATTACTATTCAAAATACCCAGAAATCTCCAATCTCAGTAGGACAACAAGTAAACACATCATTACAGCACTAAAGTTGATCTCAGCAAGGCATGGGGTGCCTGACGTTTTGTGATCCGACAATGGAAGACAGTTGGTGAGTCAATAAATGTCAAAGTTCTCTACCAGCTGGGAGTTCAAACATGTCACGTCGAGCCCTAGATTTCCACAGTCAAACGGCCAAGCTGAGAGAGCAGTTCAGACTGTGAAGAACCTTTTGAAAAAAGCACAAGACAGCAACGGAGATCTTTACATAGCTCTCCTTGAGTACAGAAACACACCCCTGGATGGAGTAGGTCTCTCTCATGCACAACTACTAATGGGAAGAAGGCCGAAGACAAAGATTCCAACATCAAAGAGATTATTAAAGCCAGGACTCTATCAGCATGTCAAGAGCTGTCTCACAAGCAGACAACAGAGATAAAAACACTATTTTGACCAAGGCACACGTAAGATTTTGGTGATGAAGTAAGGAAAATTAGTCAGGATCAGACAAGACAACAAATGGCAACCAGCAATTGTACTTGGAAAACATGACCGGCCAAGCTCATACATAGTACAAACACCAAACGAGAGAATCTACAGAAGGAACCAGAGACACCTGTTAAAAACACATGAAACCACACACCCAGAGAGACACTCCGAAACCAAAATGGACTTCCCTTATCCTGTGGAAAGAGAACGTGAAAAGTGTCAGCCTGGAAGAAAACTACTCATCTGTGTGTTCTCCAGCCCCAACAACACCAAAACAAACAGCGGAAAGCAACAATATAAACACTGAAATCAACTTGTTATCTTTCTAATTTTTAATTTATTTCAACTTTATTTAACCAGGTAGGCCAGTTGAGAACAGTTCTCATTTACAACTGCAACCTGGCCAAGATAAAGCAAAGCAGTGTGACAAAAACAACAACACAGAGTTAAACATGGAATAAACAAACGTACAGTCAATAACACAATAGAAAAGTCTATATACAGTGTGTGCAAATGAAGTAAGATTAGGGACGTAAGGCAATAAATAGGCCGTAGTGGCGAAGTAATTACAATTTAGTGATTAAACACTGGAGTGATAGATGTGCAGAAGATGAATGTACAAGTAGAGATACTGGGGTGAAAGGAGCAACAACAAAAAATTAACAATATGGGGATGTGGTAGTTGGATGGGCTATTTACAGATGGGCTATGTACAGGTGCAATGATCTGTGAGCTGCTCTGATAGCTAATGCTTAAAGTTAATGAGGGAGATATGAGTCTCCAGCTTCAGTGATTTTAGAAATTAGTTCCAGTCATTGGCAGCAGAGAACTGGAAGGAAAGGCGGCCAAAGGAGGAATAGGCTTTGGGGGTGACCAGTGGAATATACCTGCTGGAGGACGTGCTACGGGTGGGTGCTGCTATGGTGACCAATGAGCTGAGATAAGGCGGGGCTTTACCTAGCAAAGACTTATAGATGACCCGGAGCCAGTGGATTTGGCGACGAATTTGAAACGAGGTCCAGCCATTGAGAGCATACAGGTCGCAGTGGTGGGTAGTATATGGGGCTTTGGTGACAAAATGGATGGCACTGTGATAGACTGCATCCAATTTGCTGAGTAGAGTGTTGGAGGCTATTTTGTATATGACATCGCCGAAGTCAAGGATCGGTAGGATAGTCAGTTTGTTATGTATGTTTGGTAGCATGAGTGAAGGATGCTTTGTTGCGAAATAGGAAGCCGATTCGAGATTTGATTTTTTTCATTCCCATGAACCGCTGAAGTGCTGCTTTGTCCTCTGGCTCTGGCATTTCTTGTTTTTCTCTGACCTTTTTGGAGTCTGGTTTCAGGCCTTTGTTTAACACATGTCCAATTTAGCGAATTTCTGTCATTCTGATTTTGCACTTTCAGGTTCAAGTTAATGCTTCTCAGTCTGTCTAGTAGCTGTCTCAGTCTCCGGTCGTGCTGCTTGGTGTCATCACCCCAGACAAGAATGTCATCCATGATTTTCACGACACCTTCCAAATGCTGGGCGAGGCACCTCTGGAACACCTCTGGAGTGGACGCGATACCGAACAGCAGTCTCTTGAATGAATACCTCCCAAACGGCGTATTGAACGTGCAGAGTCGGGAGCTCTCTTCATCCAGTTGGATTTGCCAGAATCCTTGGCATTTCAGCAACTACCTCTTAAATGGTACGTAAAATATAATGTTCTCTCTTGATGGCTTTGTTTAGATCCTGTGGGTCCATGCATACCTGTAATTTGTTTGGCTTCACGATTGTCACCAAGTTGTTTACCCTTTCAGTAGACTCAGTTTGCCTGACGACATCCATGACATCCAGTCACTTTTCTGGGTGACTGAACCACTGGTGTGAATTCTGGGTCTATTTGTATGTGATGAACTCATGGAACACATCCAGGTCTTGTGAATAAATCTTCATATTCACTCAAAATGTCAGTCTCTGTCCTTTGTTCAAGCTTGAATATTCTCTGTATTAAGCTCATTTGCAGACAAGCTGATCTTCCAAGTATTGCAGGTGCATCTTATTCTATCACTTGAAATTCCAGTTCTAACACGTTCTCTTTGTATTGACATTTGAGTGTTTTCTTGCCCTTTGTCTCCATCTGGTGGCCTGAATACGTCACTAGCAGTTGGATTTTTGCATGGAATCACCACTCACATTCACTGTCAGCGTTTTTAAGTCTCTCATGGATGAGACATTACACTCAGCTCCTGTATCCAGCTTAATAGTACGTTTGTGGTTTTTCTTGGCTCACAATACGTTCGGAAAAGCTATTTTAATACATCCAAGTCCTCTACATCATCATCAAAATCAAAAGTATTGAATACCTTGATTGCATCATCTCCGGCTACGTGCAGGAATGTGGCACATTTCACTTTTTCAGATTTCTTGGAGATGCCACTGGCGATGATATAAAGGTTGAATTTTGTGAAAGGTTGCGTCAATCAAATCTGGTATCAGGATAAAATGTGATTCAAAGTCACCGAATATACTTTAAGTATTTTTATTTAACATAAGCTCAGAATGGTAAATGCAATTTTCGTATATACGGGTTCACTGTATCACCACGCAGGGTAAAGCAGAGAACTGACTGAAATAGTACAGACATCTTCTTTTATACTGTTCCAGAGTTAGTTCCAACTTTAGAGTTGGCCTGTCACAGTAGAGGCTTAGCGTGGTTTAAACTTGCTAGCCTATCGGTGGTGTCCAGTCACAGCACTCAGGATTGAAATGTCCGGAATGGTTCTTGTGAAGATTGAGCTGATTTGTTGGTTTCTACTCATTCCTCCGTTCCTGTTTTCTTGTTATTCAGCATTTTCCCTACACATTCCTCAGTTCCTGTTTTCTTGTTATTCAGCATTTTTCCATCTTGTCTCAACCTTGTGGTTTGCACAGTCGACACCCTAGATTAACAACAGCTTTTCTGCAGTCACACTATGTTTTGTGATTAACATGTCCTACTTCTATAAGGCATATATTTATGTTAAAAGAGAACAAAACCATCCTTTACAATCCCCCTTTTTACACCCCTCGCGGGTGTAAATACTAAGAAAAAGATACCATCACGTTCAATGATCGAGACACACATACTAGGTTGTAGTTAAACCCGGGAACTTAACATTTAAAGACCATTCAGAACACAGCTCTTTTTTATTGGTGTTTTTATGATTCCCCCTTTTTTGATTCCCCCTTTTGACACCCGCAAGCGCAAAAACAACATTATTGATATTAGAAAACACACAGAGTATATTTGTAGAAAACATTAAAACCATCTGGTCCTCCCTACTACACCTATCTTGTACCAGGTGGGCTCCTTGCCACCCAGAATCTTTAAACCTTCACATAAGGGAGGACAAGTTCTTACAAGTATGTTAGTTACATTAAGCTACTAATTATCAACTTTTTCATTCCATAACCTCACCCACAGCGAACCAAGGATCATCCTCAGTCAGCCCCATTTTTCTCCGGAAGTTAGACTCAGTGTCAGCGTCCCCTTCCGGAGTCTCAAGCAATGGCATCATACCTGAAGCCCGCACCACATCTGTAATAGATTTCTTCAAACAGGCTATGATGCAAGCGGCACAGCACATCAGCATAAGGAATACAACAATGAGAGTCAGAAATCCAGTAACCATCAATGCAGTATACTTACCGAACCAGCCACCCAGCCAGGAGAACAGTCCCCCCTCCTCCACTCCAGCCAAGCCCTTCATTTCCACAGATAGTTTATCTAGACTACTTAGAGCTTTTGAAATTCTCCCATCAGGGCTGGTGTTATTAGGGATGAAAGTACAGCATTGTTCCCCAAACATTTTACAGACCCCTCCCTGACTGGCAAGGAGCATGTCCAAAGCTAGCCTATTCTGTCTGGCAGTTCTAGAGGTAGCCTCCCATTGTTCAGCCATCCCCTTAAGTGCGGTGTGGTGTAGTTAACTCATTGTTGATTATAGTAAATATAAATATAATGCTTAGCATCAACAATAGCTGGGCCAATAATGGGCAACAAATGCCACAGACCATCATTCCGGTTTAGTGCCTGGAATTCGTGCCTAGAGCAAAAGGGTGTGTTGCCAGAACAGGTCTAGCATGCCCACAGATAACACAGTCTTTTCTGTTGAGTGTTTTAGCTGTATACCTCATGTAGGCTAACCACATATTTTTCCTCCCCTCATAACCAGTTTCAGTGCCTAATTGGTCACTGTCTGTGATATCCTTAACATTTATTACCTGCACCGGGTTCAATACTTTAGTTGGTGGATTTAGAGTTGGACCTGGAGTGGTGGAGCCGTTCGACTGGATCTGTCTCTGTCCGGTTGGAACTGGTGGTGGTTTCGGCAGTACCTTCAGGGCAATTGATCCCATAAGGTCGTGTCCCGACACCCCTATCCCCAGCGTATATGTTCCTGTATCCGAGAGCTTGACAGACTTAATTGTTTGTAGGATTTCATCACCTTTACAAACATCAGACTGCCCCTCACTCCTTCCCCAGATAAGGGAAAACCTGTCTACTTTTGTCGGGTCCCCTATGCTGTACGGGTAACCCCTCCTCCATTCCCAATAAGGACCCGTATTTGTAATCATGTAATCCCAATAAGCACACCCATGCCCATTACACAGGTACACTGGCACCCTTCTATACACAGGTGTTAAAACCAAACTTTATGGCTCAATTCTTCTGGTTCCACAAATATCTCAATTTCTTCCCTGCTTATCCAGATTAAGTGATCCTTCATGCTTGGTTAATACAAAATCCTCATCGTCTAAACTATGGGTCAGGTTACCCTCTTTAGCCTTCTCGGGGGCTCATGGTGTATCAGGAATATGTCTCCAACAATCAGACAGCTCAGAACAACCAGTTCTGTAAAGCCCCACCCTCTCCCAGAGAACACATCATCAGCCAGAGGCCAAACCACTTTCACTTCTATGAACGCTCACAGCGGGGAAAGGTCGGGTATAAGGGAATCTTCAGTAGAGAGTTGGCCCCCAGTACCCTGTTGGTTCTGGTTCTGCTCCTACCCCTGTGATTGTTCGACAGTGTCAGTGTGTCTTACCCTAATACAATGTGTGATATGCTCCCAGGTAGCTCTTTCAGCTATTCTCACCGCAAAGGCTGTCACCAGGAGTACTTGGTATGGCCTCCCAACAGGGCTGCATTCCACCTATTCTCCTCAGGGACTGGATTGCATGAATCACCTTCTCCTGTAATTCACCTGTAGTGCATAACATCTTGGACATACAGGTTTGGTTAACAAACAATTTCTCATTTATTCTATCTGATTATATCTTCTTCTTTGCCTACTTGTTCTGGTCCCTAACTCTGTCATTCTATTTGTTCTATCTGATTAGCTAGAATGTCCTCCATTATTATCCTAGTAAACCAATTCTAGGGATAATATCTTGACCTAATATTTCAGTTACCATACTCGTGTCCGCCAAGTAAGTTGGGAACGCGATATATTTTTTAATTTATTTATTTATTATTAACTAATAGGCCACACCACAAAGTGCCCTATTCCATCCCCCTTTTGATACATGGCTCCGCCCTTGTATCAATACTGGTGCAAATCTAACAATTCTCTGTCAAGTGTCTTATCTACTTTTAAGAGTTCTGTACTGCTTTGTATGGTCTCCTTTTTTATTTCACAGGCCCTAGTCAATGCTACTATTTCAACCTGTTGTGCTAAACTTTCTCCTCTCTGCTCTCAAACCTTCAAGGTCTCAGCAGTGTGGGGAGGGCCCCTCTGTCTGCCCTTTCCCCTATCTGTCTGTAGCTCTGTCTCATAACAGTCAGTAACAACTATGTGTTGTTTCCAAACATTAACTCAGTGTCTCACTGTTTGCCTTTATCTGAACTGATGGAATTTAAAAAAAAACATGTCTATGGTGGCAATTTCTAAAGTCCTTACATAGGTTAATTAAGGTTATCTCGATCCTATCAATATTGCATAGTATGGGATCCATTATCTACAGTAATTACCATCCCTAAGAACTGCAACATTTTTCTTTTCATAATTAAATTTAATGCTTATAAAATTACTATGTTCCTACCTTCATCTTTTTTCCTGCCCTGTTGGTTTAAAATATGTCCTAAATACTTAACATGAGTCTACCTTTTCTAAAAACGTATCCTAACTAATTTTCTCACCGTATTCATCTAAGAAAATATAATACACTATAATATCAATTTCACCGCCTTGTTGTATTAAATTACCTTAAACTCAGTATTACCAATGACCTTAGATTCTCCATCCAAATTGCTTTCCAATGAGGCTGATCAGACCACAATGGAAAGCTATGATAGAAGTCATAAGTCATACCACCACTTCAAAGAAGTGTTCCTTACTATTTTAAACATATATATTTTGTATTATTATAAAAAAAATTTTTTTTTTAAAGTCAAATATTTTCTGCATGTTGTATCCAGGTTCCCAGAACCTTCCTTTATCAAAATAAAACCTATATTTAATAAAACTTCTAATATTCCATTTGTGAGTGTATTCCTTTAAGATACCTTATCGCTGGGAAACATGGAAATCCCCTCAAACCCAAACGTTTACTACAAACAAAACCTAAAAACTTTTAAAATAATTATATTGTACCCCCTCAAATCATTAGTTTTAAATTTCCTTCATGGTTATATCTAAAACCCATTCAGTCTCTCTTCAAACAGTCTCCCCATTTTGCTTGATAGGAATACCCTGCCATTTAGACACACATAACTGTGATAAACGTGCACTGTCCCTTTAAAATCTATCGCACGCTTTCCAACTTTCTCTACTCCTACTTTTAAAACACCATGTACCTCGCTAAATTTATAACGTATGTCAGTCAATCCATAAGAATAATAACATTTCGATGGGCACAACTCTATCGTATCTCTCCGTTATTAACCTTTTGTCAATAGGGGGAGCAGTTAGCATTTATTTTTTCTGGGTGTTGCCAAATTAAACTGCCTCGTACTCAATTCTTGCTCGTACAATATGCATATTATTAATTCTATTGGATAGAAAACACTCTCTAGTTTCATAAACCGTTGGAATTATGTCTGTGGGTGACCCAGAACTCTTTCTACAGCGAAATCCATGACAGGTACTGCGAAGGTCTGAGAGCGAAGCTCTGGTCTCAGATCAGTTTTAAAGGTCTGTGTGTATCCTATGGAACGACATGAACTGCACCCGCCTTCCCCTGGATGTCAGTAACCAATGAGAAGTGGAATGGGCTTGCTACGTAGCTCTCAGAGGTTATAAAAGGCCAAGGAGTGAGGGTAGCCTTCTTTTCGACGCTGACCATTACGCAGAAAGGGACCTCAGGATGCCATTTTCAAACGCTCAGTTATCAACGTTAGATGTATCCGTCTGTAATTTAATTCGATATAGGTGTTAGAAACATCATAACGAAGCTATTTTAAACCGAGTTATATCAGATTATGCGAGTATATTGCTATTTTTCGGAATTTCCTCAGTATTGCGTCTTGAGGATTTGGACACGTTGGGGCAAAATAGCTATTGTTAGCTATTGTTAGCTGCTATATCAGAAGTTGAATGCAACGTTTTACAACCAAGCAACGATTCTTTTGGACAAAGGACCACTTGGCCAAGATTCTGATGGAAGCTCGTCGAAAAGTAAGAGCTATTTATGATGTTATTCCGTTTTTATGTGGAAAAATGTAAACTCAATAATGGCGATTAGTGACGCCATTATTGCGGCACTAGTCTGGCTGTAACGCACACTGTATGTCTAGTAACGTTAATTTTAAAAATCTAACTCAGCGGTTGCATTAATAACTAATGCATCTTTCATTTAATGTCCAACCTGTATTTTTTTAGTCAAGTTTATGAATAGTTTTCGATAAAAATAGTTGTATTTTCAAAATGGCGCCGGGCAGATTGCTTGAGTAGTTGGACACTATTTCCATTGTGTAAGCACGATTTGTGCCGCTAAATATGCACATTTTCGATCAAACTCTATATGGATTGTGTAATATGATGTTACAGGAGTGTCATCGGAAGAATTCTGAGAAGGTTAGTGAAAAAATTAATGTATTTTGGTGATGATAACGCTATAGCCCATTTTGCCTTGAATCAATGCTCGGGTAACGTTTGCAAATGTGGTATGCTAATATAACGATTTATTGTGTTTTCGCTGTAAGACACTTTGAAAATCTGAAATATTGTCTGAATTCACAAGATCTGTGTCTTTCCATTGCTGTGAGCTGTGTATTTTTAAGAAATGTTTTATGATGAGTAAATTGGTCATACACGTTGCTCTCTGTAGTAATTCTAGTCGCTTTGGGGAGATTTGTGATGGTGGCTGCAATTGCAAACTATGATTTATACCTGAAATATGCACATTTTTCTAACAAAACCTATGCTATACAATAAATATGTTATCAGACTGTCATCTGATGAGGTTTTTTCTTGGTTAGTGGCTATCAATATCTTTATTTGGCCGAATTGGTGATAGCACCTGATGGAGTAAGAAACTGATGGAGTTAGAAAAGTGGTGTCTTTTGCTAACGGGGTTAGCTAATAGATTTACATATTTTGTCTTCCCTGTAAAACATTTTAAAAATCTGAAATGGTGGCTTTATTCACAAGATCTGTATCTTTCATTTGGTGTCTTGGACTTGTGATTTAATGATATTTAGATGCTACTATTTAATTGTGACGCTATGCTAGCGATGCTAATCAGTGTGGGAGGGGGTGGGGGGTGATCCCGGATCCGGGTTTCTGAGGCGGTAAAAGTTAACTGTCTTCTATGATTTAGTAATTTAAATATGACTCCAGTCTCTATACATTATTTCAGCAGAACATTTAGGCAACACAACGTATCACATCGAAATCGCCTCGCTATTATTTCGAATGGATTAGTCTTTCAATTTAACCTAAACAAGCTATTAAAACGTTCAGTTTATATCCTAAACAAACACTAACTAACCGTATCTCTCCCGGCAAAACATATCAGTATTTGAATTACAACCAGAATTAATTTTAGTCTATCGGTGCCAAGGCTGAGATATTTGGAGGCGCAAATAACCCTATTATTATAATTCTCTGATGAGACAATTCCCAGAAAATAGCCCTATTTTAAAGGTCCAAACGTTTCCCCAGCAAGGATTCTACTTATTCTCTCTCGTTCTCTCTGTATGTCCCCTTACCTTGTACCCTTTTTTTCCCCCGGGATTGACAGCCCGGTATTTAACCCTCGACCTGCTGTTTCAAATGACTATCTGCGCTTTTCTTTTGACTGTCTCTATACACTTCTCTCCACTTTCTCTACCTCTATTCCCTTTCTCAATAAGTTTGCTAAATCCTGTCCTAGTTCGGTTAAATCTTTCCTAACTTTCCCTAGAGTAGCAATACTTATTCGATTCCTGTCTGTCCACTCTCTCTCTCCCTCTCTTATTCTGGCTTCAGACAACCACACCCTAGCGGTGTCTAGCCCCTCTACTTCTCTGTCTACTTCCCTATATTATCTCCTTATGCATTTGCCTTATCACTAATTCTAATTTTTCTACATTCTAATTTTTCTACCTCAAATTCGTACTTCTTTCTCCATTATGGTAATTAGATTTACCTCTCATCCCCGGTTAATTCCGGGACCTCCTTTGAGGATTTACTACCCATGTTTGATAAATCCTTGCCGTTCCTAGTCACTATAGCATTTAGAAAGAGGAACAGAGCTTCTTACTGTTATCTGATTACTATAACTATGTTCTATGGTATATCAATATCCTGTCGGGTTCCCCGTCTACCGGGAGTCCGTCAGGCGCACTACTACTGCCTTCCTCTATCCACTCTCTGTATAGTTTTTCTCCCTTCCTTTCCCTCTTTACCGCCATTTATTTCTAAGGTGGATTTCAATGTCTTCAACACTTTTTCAACATATTGGTGCTCCATGATAGGGTTTTTATTTGACTCCTGGGGTAAGTTTAAATAGGAATATACTTTTGAGGTTTCAAATTGGGCTCAACTAATTGTTCTATTATTTTTATTAATATACTTATCTCTGAAACAGTAATTATTTAACTGGACACGGGAGAATAAGGTAATCCACCCGTCAATCACGGCCACACCCAGTGGGGAATGTACAAATTGTATCATGTCCCCCATATCTAATATGTACCTTACTTAATACTCATCAATCAAGTTAAAAAGTCAATTTCCCACAATACCCAATGCTAGATTCAACGTTGTGGTTAAATATATGGATTTGGTAATTATTGTCAAATGTTGAATATACAGGTTTGGTAATTTTAGCAAATGTTCTAATAGATTAGTACAGTTCAAATCAGGATATGCGTTTACATAGGAATATACGTTCACAGAGGTTTTTAGGGCTTAAATGGGTTCACTTAACTTTCTATTAATCTAACAATGTAAATGGACTCACTTAACTTTCTATAATTCTAACAATATAATTCTAACAATATAAACACTCCTTTAACTGTGTCACTCACTAGTTAGATCAGATTGAATGTTTAACTAAAAGGGAAAAACAAGGTTATTTTCGCCAAATATACCTTTCAATTAATCACAGTCACACCCAATGGGGAATGTATAAATTGTATACATTCAGGGCCAATCTTAACGTACTTTACTGTATCACTTTTCTCGTATTTCATGCACACCTCCTCAATATTCAATGATATAACTCTGTTACGGACATCTCATCCGTCGGTCCGCGACCGTTTAAAAATCATTCTCACCGATACCAGCTCCAACTGAAATATCTAATGTACTGCAGTCACTTGGCAGTTTCAGTTAATACAACGTAGACATCTCATCTGAAGGTCCCTGACCTCATTCAAACTGATACCAGCTCCTACTGAAATATCAAGTGTAATTCTTTCATACGATTTGAGCGTCTCTAAATCTTCATTCACACCAGTAAGCTTCAACTTACACCATACGAACTCGGCATCTCACCTTAATACACTTCATTCACTGTTGCATTAATCCCCACCCTCACTCATGCTTTTGGACATATAGCCCATTGGGCATCTCACCCTTATTCATACACGCTTGGCATCTCACCCAGTACATTACATTTGTTCGTTATATCATAGAATACCTGGCCAGTCAAAATTGCATTCACCACTCTGTCCCCATGATTTTTTACCAATATAAACTAATAACTTTTGGCAACTTATATCAAACAGGTATCTCACAAAACTAAATTTGGATAATGCCAATGTGCAGAACTTTAGTTTTTCACAATAGGTATCTGCTTACCTTTATTTTTTTATATATTTTTTTTGACCGGCCTTTTTTGTGAGAAACTCCGTTCGATAACAGTAATGGTCAATTTGCTTGCACGCCAATGTCCAGCGAAGTCCTTTCAACCAGATCACGTCGTCGGGGTCACCATGTGAAAGGTTGCGTCAATCAAATCTGGTATCAGGATAAAATGTGATTCAAAGTCACCGAATATACTTTAAGTATTTTTATTTAACATAAGCTCAGAATGGTAAATGCAATTTTCGTATATACGGGTTCACTGTATCACCACGCAGGGTAAAGCAGAGAACTGACTGAAATAGTACAGACATCTTCTTTTATACTGTTCCAGAGTTAGTTCCAACTTTAGAGTTGGCCTGTCACAGTAGAGGCTTAGTGTGGTTTAAACTTGCTAGCCTATCGGTGGTGTCCAGTCACAGCACTCAGGATTGAAATGTCCGGAATGGTTCTTGTGAAGATTGAGCTGATTTGTTGGTTTCTACTCATTTCTCTGAGGCTACCTGCTGATTTAGAAAATATGGAATTACATTTTTGGTGTGTGTTTGTTAGGTCTTTTCAGAAGTGAAAGTGCATTGTTCCCATGGCCACCCAAGGTCTTGGATTGATTGGCACTGGCTTAAGACAGGCGATCATGAACGAGGCCATGACATTGGTGCCACATGGCCATAATACTTCCCACCCAGCATACACAAGCCCCTGAGTCCCTCTACCCCCAGGCCTCTACCCCGCACCCATGACCCCAGTAGTCCCTCTACCCCCAGGCCTCTAGCCCGCACCCATGAGCCCAGTAGTCCCTCTACCCCCAGGCCTCTACCCCACACCAATGAGCCCCATAGTCCCTCTACCCCCAGGCCTCTACCCTGCACCCATGAGCCCAGTAGTCCCTCTACCCCCAGGCCTCTACCCCGCACCCATGATCCCCATAGTCCCTCTACCCCCAGGCCTCTACCCTGCACCCATGAGCCCAGTAGTCCCTCTACCCCCAGGCCTCTACCCCGCACCCATGAGCCCCAGAGTCCCTCTATCCCCAGGCTTTGTGCCCCCTAAGGATCCTGTGATGATGCCTGCCCCTCTCAGACCACAAGCCTGCCCTTCAGGACTGGAAAACCTGACTCAGATCAACCAGCTCCTCGTCCATCAGAAAGTTAATCTGGCTGAAGTGGTTCTGGGCTGGGAGGTGAAACATAACTACATTGTAAAGAACAATGTCGGGCAGCAAGTGCTTGCTGTAGCAGAGGAGAACGACTGCTGCACTCTACAGTTCTGCGGCCCCGCAGAACTGTAGACTCCTGCTGCTTCCCCTGCTGTCTGCAAGAGCTGGAGGTGCAGAGTCCCCCTGGTAACCCTATAGGATGCGTGGTGCAGAACTGGAACCCTTTCTAACTTTAACTTACCGTGCAGAACGAAAGGAGAGAACCCCAGTTCAAGATCAAGGGGCCATTTTGTGACTGTAGATGCGGACCAGATGTTGTCTTTGATGTGAAGCCAGTGGATGAGACAACGGCAGTGGGGAAGATCAGTAAGAAATGGGTTTGATTGCTTCAGGAAGTTGTCACAGATGCAGATAACTTTGCAATCTCCTTCCCCATGGACCTGGAAGTGAAGATGAAGACGCTGTTGCTGGGAGCCTGCTTCCTCATCGACTTCATGTACTTTGAGAAAAATAAATAACGTAATGTCTCAAATGAACCTTTACTCCCACACTTTCTACTCTTAGTGGACTATGATAACTCTTGGATGTGAAATAAATGAATGATCCTCTCCTTAACGCTTTTTTGTATAATTAAAGTTTTTTTTAATGAACTCTTGTTCTGACATACAATATATCATAAGTGCACCTTCTAAGTAGGCTACAGTAATAAAGCGGATGAACTAAAAAGATAGGTGCATGGCTGTAGACATTAGAATGCACAGTATTTTCATACAATAAGAATTTGATCTTAACTGGCTTGCCTAGTTAAATAAAGGGTAAGTAAAAAATGTTAAATTCTCTGCTCTGTTTGGTGCAAGGTGAAGTCTCAAAGCCGTTGCAGAGTCTAGTGTAGTGAAAATCTACCCTAGGTGTGTGGCAGGGCCTGAGGAGAGGCCACTCAAGGACGAGAGCTAAGAGTGGTCTCAGGGTACATACAGTAGGCTCAGGATCCAAGGTTGATGTACGTACTAAAGACTATATTTGAAACTCATAATTAAAATAACACACTTTCAGTTGACAACTTATGATTTAGCAAACAAAGGACAACAGAACATAGTAACCCACTATCTCCTGGACTTCTTTTCACTGAATAAATGCAGCAGGTGATATCCCAGGTTATGCCTTTAACATTCTATTAACGTCACATTTCAACATACTTTACGTTGAGCATCAATGGATGGAAGTCCTAAATTCACACTGTTTTTGTTTAATTTCAATCCTAGTGTTGTTCAGTGGGCAGAAAATGTCACCCATAGGGTTAGGAATGTAATCCACCTCTTCTACTTCTCTCAAGGTACATGAAGTCGATTTAGAAGCAGGCTCCCAGCAACACCGCCTTGACCTTCACATCCAGGTCCATAGGGAAGGAGATTCCAAAGTTATCTGCATCTGTGAAGACTTCCCGCAGGAATCCAACCCACTGCTTACTGATCTGCCCCACCACCACTGTCTCATCCAGAGACTTCACATCAAAGTTGACATCTGAACAGCAATGACAAACAACATATGGCCCATGGATCTTAAGCTGGGGCTCTCTCCTCTTGTTCTGCACAGTGAGTTTGGGCAGGTAAGGGTGCCACTCCTGCACCACATAGCCTATGGGTCTACCAGGGGGACTCTGCACCTCCAGCTCTTGCAGGGAGCAGGGGAGGCAGCAGCAGTCGCACCTCAAAGGCCATATCAGGGTCATCACTTCCTCTCCCAGGTTGTCCTGGATGTGAAGGGTGAAAGGTCGGTCTCGGCCCAGTACTGTAGAGTGCAGCAGTCGTTCTCCTCTGCTACAGCAAACACTTGCTGCCCGACACTGTTCTTTACAATGTAGTTATGTTTTACCTCCCAGCCCAGAACCACTTCAGCCAGATTAACTTTCTGATGGACGAGGAGCTGATCAATTTAGTCAGGTTTTCCAGTCCTGGAGGGCAGGCTTGTGGTCTGAGAGGGGCAGGCATCATCACAGGATCCTTAGGGGGCACAAAGCCTGGGGGTAGTGGGACTCTGGGAATCATGGGTGCGGGGTAGAGGCCTGGGGATAGAGGGACTCTGGGAATCATGGGTGCGGGGTAGAGGCCTGGGGGTAGAGGGACACCGGGCCTCGTGTTTGCTCGGTGGGAAGCATTATTGCACCCCTCGGCCATGATTGCCTGTCCTAAGCCAGCAGGGGCAGGGATCACCACAGGAGCCTGAGGGGTGTAGTCTCGGATCCTCCATCCTCAGGGTCTGGTGGGCAGTATGGCACCTTCCTGCAGTGGCTGGCATGGATCCAAGTAGACCTATTAGCTACGCGAACAGCAACACCTGGTACGGTCCAGTCCACCTCTGCTGGTTCCAATGCCTTCGTCTCAGGTCTCACCACCACTCAGTCACCTGGTTGCAGTTTGTGCAGGATCCCCACCAGAGGCTGGGGAAAAGCTGCTTTCACCCTGGGGAAAATAATCTTCAGAACATTGTTTAGAGCAGTACAATAACTTACCATGTCATCGTTGCAGCCCCTCAGGTTCAGCTTGTTCTGTAGGAAAGGGGTCAAAATCTCATGGGGGGCCAACCCAGTAGTTATGTGTGCCCGCCCCCTCATGTACATCAATGCGAGTGGCATTACCGTGACCCAGGGGAGGCCAGTTCCTGCCATGAGTTTCACCATCGTATTGTTCAAACAATTCAAATATGAATTTATATTTTAAATTTTACTTTCCAATTAACTTCTCATTTCCTATCTTTCCCACTTTCTTTGTTACTTTCTATTAACTACATATCTCTTCCTCTCATACCTGACTTTCCATTTTACAATCTCTACTATACTCTACCGCTGTCTTTAATAATGCGTTACTCTACCAGGTAAATCTACCACTCCCCATTTGTGACACATGGTACTGGTACTGGTACTGGTACTGGTACTGGCCAAGCGCAAACTTAGCAAGGTAGGGAAAACAAGAACGTGGCAGAGTTGGCAGCCCAGCCGGGCCCAACCACAGTTTTTGCACATTGTCATATGTACACAGCCTCTTCCACTTCCTCAGCTCGACAGGACCTACAGAAGATCGCAAGTCTGAAATGTCATTGGGGGAGAAGAGATTCATAATAGGATGTGAACCCATCTGCAACACAGGAGAATCAGTAGACACAGCTGCTGCTTTGGCTGCCAAATCAGCCATTATGTTGCCCTTGGAGAGTTAGTATGAGCCAAACATTTACATACAGCTATTTCAGAAGGGAGAAGAATAGCTTTCAATAGGTTATCAACAAGTTTCCAGTGAGAAATAGTTTCCCCAGAGGACGTGAGGAACCCACTCTGTTTCCCAATGTAACAAAATCATGTACTACCCTAAATGCATAGCGACTTATCCTTCGCCAGTATACAAGCTCTTGTGATTGCAAGAAGTTCTACAGCTTGCGCTGAGAGATGTAGTGGCAATTTAGCACTTTCAAGTGTGGTTGCCGCTGTTACAGCATATGCAACAAGTGGTTCTCCTTTCTCAGACCTCTGAGCAGAGCCATCTACAAAGATTTCCAATTCAGCATTCTGCAAAGGACATCAGTCAAATCTGACCTTGGTTTAGATACAAGCTCCACCAGCGCTGTGCAGTCGTGGCTTCTCCTGTCCTTAGTTGGTAACAATGTAGCTTGATTTAGCACAGTGCACCTTTTCAGGGTCACATGAGACATGGTTAGAAGCACATTCTGATTGCTCATCTGACTCCAGCAAGGCACTGTCTTAGCCTGTGAGATGAGAGCATAAACAGCGTCTGGTACATGCACAGTTAGATCACACATAGCAACAATGTCAGCACACGCCAGTACAGCCTCGGTAGCTGCAGACACCGCCCTCAAACAACACACCAAACCTCTCGCCACACTATCCAATTGCTTAGAATAGTAACCCACTGGTCTCTGTTTCCCCCCATGGTCCTGAGTCAACACAGAAGACATAAACCCATTCTTCTCACACACAAACAGATTGAAAGGGTTTAGAATGTGTACAGGGAGACCCAGACATGGAGAAGTAGTCATGAGTTGTTTCAGTTTCGTCAGGGCAGTCAGTTATTCAGGGGTCCATTTTTATCTTATCATTCATAGCCATCTTGTGACCAAAAATGAGATCTGAGAGAGGCTGGACAACCTCGGCATAGTCAGGCAGCCACGCCCTACAGTACCCTGTCATACCAGTCTGTGACATCAAATGTGTCATTTGGTAACAGGCTATGGGACAGAGAGAACAGCTTGTACTCTCTCTGGACCCAGCTGTCTGCCATTGGGAGTCATATAATTTCCCAAAATACTTTACAGTTTGGGAGAGAAGTTGCAACTTTTAATTTTAATATAATATATATTTAATATATATATATATATATATTTTAATTGTTGTATGTTTTGTTGTTTTTGATACTTTGTGGCCGTTCTCTACCAGAAAGATCAAAAGAGCTCGAGTATCAGTTTCACACGCCTCAAGAGTTTCAGCGCACAATAACAAATCATCAAAATACTATATTAGAGTGCTCCCCTCCGCGGGAATGAAACCCTTCAAAATTTGTGCCAATGCGGCTGAAAAAAACTGCGGGGGACTCAATGTACCTCCTTCCGAGGAACGTGAAGCAAACCAGAACTGTGACTCTGGTGCAACGGGAGTAGTAAAAAAACGTATTAGCCAAATCAATCACAGAGAACCACTCTGCTGTGGGTGGTACCGCCCCCAACAGAGTAGTAACATTAGGAACCACCGGGGCACTGGCAAAAACTGCATCGTTCACAGGCCTTAAGTCCTGGACCAATCTCCAACCACCTGAAGGTTTTCTAACAGGCAAGATAGGGGTGTTACAGGGTGATTCTGGACAGGGAATTAAAGCGCCATTAGCTAACAGGGATGCATGAACAGGAATAATACCTGCTATTGCCTCCCTACTGAGTGGATACTGTGCTCTAGATGGGCGCCTGGTGTCATTAGAAGTGACTACCATTGGCTCAGCTCCCTTCATTCTCCCAAAATCATACTTGTCCCTTGCCCATAGGCATTCAGGAACCCCTCTCAGGAGGGGTGAGTCTTCACTCAACAACATGATATTGGTAGAAAAATAAACCTGATCAACACCATGCACACCCCTCTGTTGGAGTTTCCCAACTGAGTGGGCAACAACTTGTCAGTGTGCTGGGTGAATATGTTGACCCATCAGGGCGCATCTCCCAGTCAATAGCATCAACCAAGCATTTCATCCACATTCCAGTATCCGCCCATTCTACTCTGTCTGATTTTGCCAGGGACACATGTGGTGCGCTATCCTCAAACAGGTAGAGCTCTTTCTGTGCAGGGGTTAGATTAACCCCTAAAGCACAGAAATCACTGCTACAGTATAAACCCTCACACTGCACTGACTCATCCTGTAATGTATCACACAGCCATTGCTTCTCATAATGGGGATATCTTGTCAATGGTGCAAAATGGGATGTGCAATGTATGCCCGCTTCAGACTTGAAACCGCCCTCATAGCGCCAATGGGTTTTAGCCATTGAGAAAACACGAACAATATTGGGCACCTCATCATCAATATCCACTGAATAGTACAGGCATAGTTAGATGATCTCTGAATGGGAGGCCTGAAGCCCCTACAGTTTGGACTGTTTCACTAGACATGGGAGGCTTCTTATTAGCCTTACAGTCAATCACAGACATTGTAGCTTCCGTATCAACAAGAAATATTATTGACTCACCATTGACGCAAGCCTCCACGGTTGGCACTACTCTGGGAAGGGTGTGACTCTTTAAAAACAAATGCTCTGATGATTCTAACACCACTGTCCCTGTCTCCTCATCAATACTCCTCCTGTCCCTGTCCTGGATTGTACAGGGTTGTCTGTGCAGGCATCCCCGTCTGCCAAGCCCCAGGTTGGCCTCTGCCTTGAGGGACTTCTTGTGGGCCACACTGTTGCTGTTGCTGGACCCCGTGAGGTAGCCCGCACTGCCATTGGTTGGGGGGTGGCTGCCACGGCTGTTGTTGAAAGGGGGGCGTCCATGCAGGTGCTACACTTCACTCTCCTCTGGGTTCCCCCTTTGGGACTCCCCTTCTCGGTCTGCCCCGCCTTTGCTCTTCTGTGGCTCAGAGCAGTCAGCAGCAAAATGACCCAGCTTCCTACAGTTGTAGCTCTTGTGCCCGGCACCCCCACGTCCTGCCCCCAACGGAGCTGCACCTTGGTAGAACGTCAACTGAGCAGCCTGCAGCTTCTGTGTCTTCACCTTTTCTTCTTTATTTTTTTCTTCCTTCTGAGTACTTTGCTGTTTCTCAGCATGCTTGCAGTGCTGTACTACCATTGCTAATGGCTCAGTCTCCCAACTGATACAGGTAGTCCTCACAGCTGTCTCCAGGTCCGGTGTCAGACCCCTCACCAGGGCGTCTTTCAGCAGATCCCCATATGCATGTTCGTTTGGTCTGATACCACTATGTAGCCTGAAACGGGTCTCAAGTCTCTTTCTGAAAGCCTCCAGGCCCTCATCTTTCTTCATAGGGCATTCCCTGATGGCAGTCCAGTCGGTCTTGGTTGGATACATCTCGACAATCCTGGTCAGCAGCTCCATTATCTGGTCCTGATACGCACCATTCTCAGCCCACAGGTAGTCCCAATCAAACTGTCCCTGTACATCCGCCCATCTGAGTCCCAGTCAATTTTTACAGATATGGGCTATCTCAGGAGCAGATGGTTTGTACTGACCCACCAATACCCTCATCTCTGCTGAATATTTCACAGCGTCTTTACTTGGGTCTGGTAGGTCTTCTACAATGTCTTTGATTTCATCATGTCTCCACATCCTCTGGACATTCACAATTGGATTCCAGGCTGTGGCGGCAGCGTCATTGGCATTGTCAGGTCGAGGCTGAGGGTTGGGACAGGCCATCAGAGGATATTGTTGATACAGGCCTGATGCTGGGTCGTAGGGGGAGAGGGTAGAGACATGCCTCTCCATCCTGGCCCGTAGATGGTCCTTCAGCGGGAGAGTCAGCAGGGGTGCCCCTCCGTCCTCACTTTCCTCACTGGAGCTGGGTGGAGGAGCCTTGAGAAAAGGATTGGTCTTCGTTCCCTTTTGGCGTGCTCCCCCCACTGCGTCTTCAGTGGGACGGGCCGGGGTCACCCCAGACTCCTTTTGTTTGTCAGCTTCCAATTTCCCATTTCCTGAATTTTACCCAGTCTATTTGATCCATTTTCCCTAGTTTACCTTCTTTCTCTACCAATTTCTGTCTTACCTTGTCTAACAGCATCACACTTAGTGTCCCTGTCAAAGGAAAACCACACTCTCTGTGCCATAGAGAGACCTGTTCCAAAATATCCCTTCCCCACTTATCTACCATGACCTTCAAGGCTCCTGTAGGAGGGTCCGGAATGCCTGGTTCTTTATCCACACACACTCAAAGATAACAGACACACACAGGGGTAGACAAACAAAGAAAACCAGTTAGCACTGTTTATGATTTTATATTTTATCCATATGAACAGGGAAATTCATATCTTCATTAAAATACTGCCTAATTAGTGGCCCCAGAACGGGGTATTATCTCCACACGAGGATATCGCTTACTGCGATTACTGTGGAATAGATTATCTTATGTCTATCCAAATGTACAAAACTACCTACAGAGTACCGTGTCTTCTGTCTAATTGTGTAACACGGTCCCAAAAATCCAATCTTACCTCGTATCTTTTAACCTCCACCTCAGGTGAAGTGCCCGGAATAACAAAACACTCACAATAACATCTAACTATCGTAACCCAGGGCATACCTGGCTAGCGCATTTAAAATAAATGGATTTCACCACTTCTGGGGATCAATCAGACACTTAGACACGTAGACACCCCCTTCAGACAGCGGTCCCTCATCCAATGGGACTTCACCAGGTACCATGCTTCCCACAGAACCCACAGTCACCCTGGCCCCTCGGCCCTACAGACCGCACCAATCCCCACTGTAATCAATTCAGTGTCAGGACAGCTCTAGGTCGCCCGCAACCGAGCAGTGACAGAGTATCTTTGAGTCTGCGAACCCTCAGATTACTCTCCTCTGACTCAGCCCTGCTTACGCCTCCAAGGTGCCGCCTCACACAGGACCACACTCAGAGCCTACGTAACAGAGGCTTTTCTTAAAACCTTGACTTTGTGTGGTTTGCTCACCTCCTTTTCAATAATGAGGAGAGACAAGGTCAATCCCCAATCAGGATATTGGTGGATCATCTTGCTCCCCTCTCTCAATACTATGTTCGGAATCTGGTATCCACCCGTGCCCGCTTCCTCTCAGATCTTAGGCGGTCCAGCTGCTCCTTCAGGAGTGCGGCTCCCCTGAGATCCCAATTTGGGGATCCCCTGTGCACAGTTTACCCAGATCTTCAGGAGCGACCAACAGGTGAAGTTACGGATCCCATCCTCGTCGCAAAATGTAGTGAATTTCTAAATACTATCAAATGAGAGACAAACTTATCTCACAAATCAGAGTTATACTTAAACTAAATCTTTATTCACTTATTAATAAGGGAGCAGGTCACATCAAACACAAATGAATGGAGTGAGTGCTCACTGAGTGGTGTGAGCCTCTGGGTTATATACACTGCTCAAAAAAATAAAGGGAACACTAAAATAACACATCCTAGATCTGAATGAATGAAATATTCTTATTAAATACTTTTTTCTTTACATAGTTGAATGTGCTGACAACAAAATCACACAAAAATTATCAATGGAAATCAAATTTATCAACCCATGGATGACTGGATTTGGAGTCACACTCAAAATTAAAGTGGAAAACCACACTACAGGTTGATCCAACTTTGATGTAATGTCCTTAAAACAAGTCAAAATGAGGCTCAGTAGTGTGTGTGGCCTCCACGTGCCTGTATGACCTCCCTACAACGCCTGGGCATGCTCCTGATGAGGTGGCGGATGGTCTCCTGAGGGATCTCCTCCCAGACCTGGACTAAAGCATCCGCCAACTCCTGGACAGTCTGTGGTGCAACGTGGCGTTGGTGGATGGAGCGAGACATGATGTGCTCAATTGGATTCAGGTCTGGGGAACGGGCGGGCCAGTCCATAGCATCAAAGCCTTCCTCTTGCAGGAACTGCTGACACACTCCAGCCACATGAGGTCTAGCATTGTCTTGCATTAGGAGGAACCCAGGGCCAACCGCACCAGCATATGGTCTCACAAGGGGTCTGAGGATCTCTCTCGGTACCTAATGGCAGTCAGGCTACCTCTGGCGAGCACATGGAGGGCTGTGCGGCCCCCCAAAGAAATGCCACCCCACACCATGACTGACCCACCGCCAAACCGGTCATGCTGGAGGATGTTGCAGGCAGCAGAACGTTCTCCACGGCGTCTCCAGACTCTGTCACGTCTGTCACATGTGCTCAGTGTGAACCTGCTTTCATCTGTGAAGAGCCCAGGGCGCCAGTGGCGAATTTGCCAATCTTGGTGTTCTCTGGCAAATGCCAAACGTCCTGCACGGTGTTGGGCTGTAAGCACAACCACCACCTGTGGACGTCGGGCCCTCATACCACCCTCATGGAGTCTGTTTCTGACCATTTGAGCAGACACATGCACATTTGTGGCCTGCTGGAGGTCATTTTGCAGGGCTCTGCCAGTGCTCCTCCTGCTCCTCCTTGCACAAAGGCGGAGGTAGCGGTCCTGCTGCTGGGTTGTGGAGGAGGCCGTAGGAGGGCAACGTCTCCTGATGTACTGGCCTGTCTCCTGGTAGCGCCTCCATGCTCTGGACACTACGCTGACAGACACAGCAAACCTTCTTGCCACAGCTCGCATTGATGTGCCATCCTGGATGAGCTGCACTACCTGAGCCACTTGTGTAGGTTGTAGACTCCGTCTCATGCTACCACTAGAGTGAAAGCACCGCCAGCATTCAAAAGTGACAAAAACATCAGCCAGGAAGCATAGGAACTGAGAAGTGGTCTTTGGTCACCACCTGCAGAACCACTCCTTTATTGGGGGTGTCTTGCTAATTGCCTATAATTTCCACCTGTTGTCTATTCCATTTGCACAACAGCATGTGAAATTTATTGTCAATCAGTGTTGCTTCCTAAGTGGACAGTTTGATTTCACAGAAGTGTGATTGACTTGGAGTTACATTGTGTTGTTTAAGTGTTCCCTTTATTTTTTTGAGCAGTGTACTATCTCAGGATAGGTCAGGATAGGTGCAACCTCAGAGATGATGCACAATGGTTCCAGACACTAACCCCACACATCCAGTGCCAGACCTTAGGCCCCAAATACAAGGAACTTGTTGTTTTGTTCAGTACTAAGAACTTTAGACATTTGTTGTTACTTAGTTTCCACCTTGAGCTAGGGGAGAGAACAATCTCCCCCTAGGAGGAGTTGTCTGACGCTCAGATATTGTGGAGACAAGTGATTGGTTCCCCATTACTCACGCCATCCCTTCACATGGTTTGCAATAAAGATACACAGTTTGCATATGGAATCAATGTTTCCTTCTGACCTCCTTTGCCATACTCCTTGCAGATATTCTGCATAGCAACAGGGACATGTGATAACCCCTCTCTGGACCCAAGGTGGCTATCTGAGCCACATTTGAGGGAGGAAGTGCAGCTGCCAACACCAGAGTCCGAAAGGAGACATTCTAATAACAAAGAGTTTCAACAGTTCAATCAGCATATTCTGCAGACAAGACATCTTAATTATCTATGTTACTTAGCTAATTCTGATGTCTCCACCACAGGGGGCATAAAGCCTGGGGCTCGTGGGTGGGGTGTAGACAGCATTATGGCCAGGCACCTCTACGGAGTTAAAGGGTGCCTGGGGTATCTGTCCTGAGGAAGTGTAAATCCATCCTTGGGTGGCCATATGGAACAAGGCACTTCCACTATTGAAACTCAATCTACCATCGAACATACAAAATGCAAAAATGAGTTTTCCTTCCTATTTTTTTTTTTACCTATGACAATGACATTTACTAGACAATTTAGGAAATTGTTGTCCAAAACTAAACTTCAGCTTGTTTCAAACTCCTTTGTGAGTCTACAGAATCCAAGGGTCCTCTCTTTCACGTAGGTAAAGTTACAGCATCACACAAAGAGCTATTTCCCTTAGCAACACTGCCTTACCAGTAAAGGAGTAACTGTCTGGCACATTTATATCCAGTCAGTTTACAGTCGAGACGTAAGCTTCAAAGAAGCCTAGGCCTACTATTTAATAAAGTTTGTTATACCTTATAGTTTATGACTTTACCATGCATAATGTTTCCACCTTTTAGGCTTACAGTTGATGCAGCAACCAGACGTATAGGCAAACAGTTCACTGTGCATGAGCGAAGGTGTGGTGTGAATTTCCACTAAGGTAAACCGACACCACAAAGGCAGCCTGGGCTATTAGCAAAATAACTGCTTAGGCCCCCCCAATGTTCAGGGTCGCCCCACAAACTGTGAGGAGGACCCTAAACGGGATTCTGCTTAGGGCCCCCAAAAAGCTAGGGCCGATGATAAAAGTATTGGTAACCTGGTACGAAATGGTGCCTAATAGTGCTTGTTTGAATGAATCCCAAATAAACAAACCAGTCACTTCTAGGTTATTAACTGTGTATGTATTAATACTTTACCCAGAAAATATCACATGCAACCGCAACCAATAGAAATCTATCACCATAAAGTCATGATCTAATCTTCCATATGTAGTCCATCCTCTGTCCAACTTGCAATAAACCCAACTGGCCAGCAGGAATCACTATTCGATAGATTTTCAGTGATGTTGCATGCATACTGTAACCAGCCATCTAGCTAATCATAAACAGTCAACGCAGCTGCTTTCTAGCACGAGCTGCATCCCATCAACACAGCTGCCTCAGATTCGAACACACCAGTGTCAACACACCGATACAGAGGAAGAACACACTGAAAACGGTGAGTCACCCATAATTTCATGAAGATGGAATCGATGCACCAATTTGAGCTAAACATTGAAAGCAGAATGGCTTAGCAAGATAGCTATGAATAGGTCTCTGAAATACCAAAATATTTTCCCAGGGCTGTAGCAGCTAGCTAACGTAGCTGATAGCCTAAACCAGAATGAATGTTGGCAAAGAACAGAGGCTTGGTATGCCAGCTAATCGTCCAAGCTAACTAAAGGCGTGTTGGTAGTTTCAAAATAACACTTTTCTCAATGGAGTATTGTAGCCAGGGCTTTTCTGTGACAGTCCGGTTTAGAGGAAAATACTTTACAGTTGTAGTAAGTAACAATGGCCTGTAAAATAGTATAATTCCCAATGTGACATCAGCTAGCTGGCTAGCTAGTAGTTTTCTCGCTTTTTGTTCTCCCCTGTCCATTGAGAGAATGGGGAACGATGACACCTCACTCGCTAGCGTAGTGGATAGTGCCTGGTATTTCAGCGGGCATTTCATTGTTGTAACATAAAGCCTTGATGTAAGTGGCGAAATTATGTGCCCATAGCATCCCCGCGGTGGTGGGAAGAAAACAGTGTAAACATCTGTAGCAACAAGCAAGATTGGTTATAACCACGAAACTGTATGAAATATGTCAGCTGATAATGAAGCTGTTTGGGAGCTTCATGCAACTTTGATTCTATGGCATTTTTGGCTGACATGATGCCAAATAGTGAGCTAACGTTATATGTGACTATATCATTATTAATAATCCATTTCAAACAAAACATCGTATTATTAATGATTTAATAATGAACTGTCTCTAAGATAGCTGACCTAACCTTTTAGTAGCCTACCTCCTTTAAAGGGTGACTGATGTAAAGTGTTGCAATTGGCAGTATATTTGTAACTGTGCCTGTGGTGGTAGCTGCCAAGCCCGTTATTAGAAGTGAATAAAGCTTATATGTATTGTGTAGTATATTCACATTGCTAGAGTATGTCCATTATGCTTGTTGTCAGGTCATTTTCTCCTACAAGGAGGAACATATGATTAATTTGTTATTTTTCTGCCTATGGTTATCCTCCAGACCATTTTCTAGCTGGTCCTGAAAAAACTTGCTTCCTGTTTTTTGGGGGGCAAGAATCTGGCCCCTTGTTAGAGGCTTGTTTAGATGTAGGGGTCTCCTGCTGCTGGGAACTCTGGGAATGTCAGATAGAACTGGGACTTTGTCACCAAAGTCTCACCCCATTGACTACCAGAGTGGGACTGTGTGCATTCTGACACATTTTGAGCGCCCCCATCCCCCACTGGAACAACAGTTAGTCTAAACAGTTAGTTCACATTCAAAATATCTGCTATCACTCAGGTAGAGGTAGGTTTAAGTCAATTTGGGTTTTGGCTTACATTGACTGTGATTTACACACATGAAACGGAGGCTGAAATATAGCTTAGGCCTACATCATTTGGGGATGAAGCCTTAGGCTGTTTGTGATTCTATGCTATGCTACACAATGGAGAGGGAGGTCCGCTGTGGCGGTCGGGCTGTGGCGGTCATGAAATTTCGTCAGCTGGTGATTGTCAAGGAAATAACTGTCGTTCTCACGGTAATTGACCGTTAATTAACATAAACACATTTAGCATCTCCTGGCTTCCACACATAGATATTTTAAAATGGATTGTAGGCTAATAAATCCATGTAACATACACCTTCTCAATAAATCCATTATTTATTTTAGACAAGTCTTAAGAAGCATGATATGAAGAAAATGTAGTCTATTTCCGAAGAAAAGAATAGCATATTCTGAGTTGTCCTTATGTTAGGTCCTGATGTGGTTTATGCCAAATGGCTGTGGGCTACACTGGTTCATTTAGTAGACAAGATTTGCTTAGAATTCTATGGCATTATTTTATAGTATGAAGAATACAATTGAACAAAGCTGAAATAAATTATATATTTTTTCTCCAAACGGTTTGAGGGAGTGCGTACATGCAGCTATTCTGTGTTGAACGGTTAAAACAAACACGCACACAAACATGGGGGAAACCAGAGGGTTAAATAATGAACATGTAATGGGGTAATTGGAACAAAACAAAGACAAAACAAATGGAAAATGAAAAGTGGATCGGTGATGGCTAGAAGGCCGGTGACGTCAACCGCCGAACGCTGCTCGAACAAGAAGAGGGACCGACTCCGGCGGAAGTCGTGACAAATTTAGAGTTATTAATGTAACTTTGTTGTTCTACAAACGTTGGGCTATATGTTTGGATTTTTAATACATTGTAAGGCTGTATGATGCGACTAATGAGGATTTGAAAAAAGTAGCTTGATTAGCATGAGCTCTGCTTTGTTTTTTGCGCAGGCTGTACACACTTCAATAGTCTCTCATTCACAATTTGACAAGCACTTGATAATGTCTCGAATTTCATGGCAGCATGCCCTTTGTGGCCATAATGCACCCTAACAAAATCCATGCCTTTTGCGGCCCGGAGTGCTGCGTTGTGCCCTTCTCCCTGAGTGTGCAGCACAATCCGTCACGTGATCGGGTCTTTCTCACAGGCTACAAGTTAAGGCAGACACATCGGGGACGGAACTGTGCGTGTCCTTATCCAATTCCGAGGTGCATATTGAAGATATTGGAAAAACTGTCCACATTTACTTTTCATCAGCCAACAAGATGAGTTGGCCTAACAAACAACAAATGCACTAGACTATGTCAATCTACTGTCCCCATAGTACAAAAGTCGACCTATTCTGTGCGAGAAATAAATATTTCAAACAGTCTGGGACAGTTGTGGGATACGATAGATTAATACAACCACTAGCATCCCCAATTTTTTTTTTTATGCAATGTGGTCGACGCAACAGATCAGAACATTTTAGCTTTTTAAATTTATTTTTATTTAACCCTTTATTTAACTAGGCAAGTCAGTTAAGAACAAACTCTTATTTACAATGACGGCCTACCGCGGCCAAAGCCTAACCTGGACGACACTGGGCCAAATGTACGCCGCCCTATGGGACTCCCAATCACAGCCGGATGTGATGCAGCTTGGATTCAAACCAGGGACTGCAGTGATGCCTCTGGCACTGAGATGCAGTGCCGTAGACCGCTGCGCCACTCGGGAGCCCAAAATGTTGATAAACTATTATGCTATTTCTTCACATTATAAGCACAGCAATGCGCACATGGTAGTAGACTGTAAGTGCGAATGTTTCATTAGCAGAAAACACCATTATCAAAAGTGACCGCAAATGCAATTATGCATGTAATGCTGGTTAATGATTTTACTATAAAAGGTGCATATTTATGGTGAAAATGATCTTCCCCAAACTTGAAACTCACACGCTGCTTATATATGCCAGTTAGGCTCTATACCCCTTGTAAAGCAGATTAATGTGATTAATTAAAAAAGTTATTTGGCCACTTCAGTTGTTATACAAACTTTATTCAAACATATAGACCTATGGGCTAGGCTACATGAGGTGTGTGACTATGATTTGAACAATTCACAAAAAAAGGCATTGTTTTTTATGCTGGGCATCATTCAAGTGATAATATATAATTCACAAGTGATAGGATAATATTGTCACCCATCAGACTAGTCTTCATTTAATTTAGTCTTTAAATATACTAAATAATATGTGTGTGACATTTGTTTTGATTTAGAATGGACCATTATCATGCATCTGTATCGAAACAGGGGCAGCGGGAAAAAATACATGTCATCTATGTACTTAAATAGGGAATGAGGATGCTTTTCCCGTGGTTTATTTTTATACTTCTGTTGTAAATATGAGCAATGTGTTTAATATTAGGAAAGTTGAGAAATAAATATAGTAGGCCTAGCCTATAGAAAGCTGATCCTCCTCTTTTTAATAGAGGCCATCACTCTGTTTTCTCCCGCAATTGCATAGCCTATAGAAATGTTGCAAACATGAGCTTATTGGCTCTCATGAAGTGTTTGATTAGATTTTTGAAAACATTTGCGTTGATGTCAGAGTGATTAGAGGGACAATAGAGTGCTGAGTACCAGGTAGTAAGCAAGTTTGGTAGGCTACTAATGACCATCAGCAGCATCAAAGCTTGGAGAAGCCTAATTACCGTGACTAAATGGTCATGTGGAATTTGACTGTCTTCGTGACTCGTGAACACCGGTGTGGCGGTAATACGGGTACCGCAACAGCCCTAGGTCCGCGTAGCAGAAAAATAGTAATAAAACCCAGATTTTGGGAATGTGCTCCTGCCTGCCTGCCTTCTGCAGTATGTTGAGAGTGGCTCTTTGGCAAAAATATCTTCCTTGATTTTTGTGGTTTTGGCAAACACAGCTCTAATGGAGGCTAGGAATGTTTCTCTTTTGCCAAGATCATTTAAACTGTTCCTTTGGTTGTGATGCGTGTAATATTTTTCCATGTTCAAATAAGCGACTAGTGCTTTGTGTGGCATGCTAATGCACTGTTGCAAAAGGTTAAGTTGTGGGTCACTCTGTCTATAGTCCTACTCAAAAGACATTTCGGTACACCCACAATAACATCTGCTAAAAATGTGTATGTGATGTTTGGTTAGGAGGAGAAATAAAATGGGTGTTTATTAAATGGACAATTTTATTTTCTGTGACAAATTCCTCACTGGGAGTGATATATTGTGTGTGATCTAATTGTATTTATGAAACATAATAAGCTCTGTTACTCATTCTCTTATGCCAGATGTGAATATTGACTGAACGTGTTTTTTCTCTCCCTCAGGGCATTTTAATTAGTGGCAGCTTAATCCCTTTTTAGAGGTTACGAAAGACTGGACCCCCCAAAAAACTGGACCTCTGCCTCTGTATGGAACATTCCCCCTTGCCTGAGGAAACAGGAGCCAAACCGGTAGGACGACCCACTCTGTGGAGCAACACAGCAGGCACACCACCATGTTCAGCCTGATCAAAAAGGACAAGGAGAAGGATGGAGGGAAGAAGGATAAGAAGGACAAGAAGGAGAGGATGTCTGCGGCGGAGCTGCGCAGCCTGGAGGAGATGAGCATGAGGCGTGGCTTCTTCAACCTCAAGAGGGAGTCCAAGCGGGATTCCAAGAACAAGCTGGAGATCTCCAACCCCATTCCCATCAAGGTGGCCAGCAGCCACGAGCTCAGCCTCACTGACATTGAGTCAGACGGCCTGAGCAACCGCAGTAGCATGGTGCTGGACGCAGACGGCCTGAGCGCTGCCAGCTCCACCGACGACCTAAAGGGCGATGGGGGTGGCTGTCTGGACAAGGACCGGGGCTCGGTGCGAGACCGCGTGGCCCACTTTGGCTCAATGGCCAAGCACAACTCCTCTCAGGTCATGAAGCGTTTCTCCTTCTCTCAGAGGAGCAAAGAGGACAGCCCCTCAGAGACCTCCACGCCCTCGGGACAGAACTCAGCCACTCCGTCCCCGCAGGTGGAGAACAAGGTGTTCGAACCGCAGCACAAGCACAGCCTCCAGCAGCCGGGGCCGGGGGTCGGGCCAGCACCTTGGCCAGTACCGGTCAAGAAGGCCCGCATCCCTGAGGTGGTGGACAAGACCTTCCCTGCTGACCTGAGGCTCCCAGCCGTCATCCCTCCACAGTCTCCGGAGCCGCGGGAGCTGGAGCTCCAGCGCCGTAACACGGGCGACTTCGGTTTCTCCCTGCGCCGCACCACCATGTTGGACCGCGGGGCCGACGGAGGGGTCTACCGGAGGGTGGTGCACTTCGCCGAGCCCGGGGCCGGCACTAAGGACCTGGCCCTGGGGCTGGTGCCGGGAGACCGTCTGGTGGAGATCAACGGGGGAAACGTGGAGAACAAGACCAGGGACGAGATTGTGGAGATGATCCGTCAGTCTGGGGACACGGTGAGGCTGAAGGTGCAGCCCATCCTGGAGCTGAGTGAGCTGAGCCGCTGCTGGCTGAGGAACACAGACGGCCAGCGACGGGAGGCCTTGGATGTAAGTCATCCCCAATCACTGATCCCCTTATCACCTAGATAGACATCCCATTCATACCTACAACTTCTAGAGAGGCAACCCACAGGCTGATTCTTCTATACGGTAGGGGTGAATTGGACCCAACCCTCCCAACACATCCCACTCGTTAGTGTGGGTGTGAGCAAAGTCAATGTGGTAACTTGGTGGAGTGATTCACCAATGCCAAGGTTGTGTTTCATGTTTTAGCAGGATGGGTGTTGTAACTCTGGAACTGTCTGATGATGATCACTGTTGCTCCTCTCTAACTAGGTCTAATAAACAACCACATTTCCCTCCCAGTTCCCACACAAGTCGTTTACAGGTGGCCCAACCTATGGATTGGCCCTAGACACTTAACAGTCTTTCATTGTTTTCACAGCGCACTTCAATCCAAGTCCAGTGTGTTTTGTCTGTGAAGTTAAAAAAAACTTTACCGAACAGAAATGTTCTTTTGAGAAAAGTTAGTGACGAACTTACTACAGCTCTGATGGATTGAAGCAGTTTCTATGAGGCTCTGCTTCTTATGTTTCTTCCTCTCCTTACAGACCTGCAATGTTTAGGTTTCAGCCATGCTTTCCTGTGGGTGTCTGTGCTTGATGTAGAAATGTCACCTTGATGTGTGCAGCCCAGCCCCAGATGTTGAAGAGTCAAATCTTGCCTGGACTGCCCGGATGATATTAAACGGAAGCTGTTGAGGCTAATCTTGTATTTTATGCTCTGCTTCCTCGTTGGTTTTATATAAGAAAGGCATTCTGCCCAGGTTGGAGCTTCTGTGAGGGTAGATAGGTATGTAAGTGTGTGTGTGTTTGTATGTAAGTATGTCTGCATGCTGAAATAAGTAAAGGGTGTGTCTGTGTTTGTGTGAACAGGCTACTGTTCTGGAACTGCTGTCCAGTTCAGAGTTCAGATAAAGATAGTGTGGTCAAGGCAAACTAGGCTCTACAACCCAGGTGTGTGTGTGTGTGCGTGTGTGCGTAGGTTGGATAAGACTTATTTCTTTAATCACATTAGGGTTAGGAAAGATGGGCCACACCATCCTCATGCAACTTGCAACAGTTGGAATTTAAATCCGTTTGTGATGACTTCTGTGTATTACACTGCTATAAACAGTGTGTGTGTTTTATGTGTTCACCATGTCCTGTAACCACTCAAGAACAGCAGACAATGTATCATGTTTGTTCAGTCATTTGCAAATAGTTTTACTGCTGCGTAAGTTATGTATCAGTGATTTAAAAAAAAATATATATATTCCTATCCAAGAATTTTCCTTGTTTGTAATCTTGTGGACTGGATGTTTGTGATGTTGGTTAGTAAGACGGTTATGCTACTGTTCAGTGCAATAGTGGATTGTTGTGGAGCGGTGAAAAGGGTGTGTTTTTGGTTGCGTGTGTACAATTTTGTGTCTGGATACTTGCTAGTGTGTCTGTGTTTATGTGTGTGTGTGTGTGTGTGTGTGTAGTGTGGTGGGCCTTGTCCCTGGTTAGGTGGCACACAGTGGTCTGATTGCACTTAAGGTCAGGGAGTGTTTTGAAACATGAAGGATACTCTGCCTAATAACTATGTTTACTAAATGGTAACATACACTGGCAATTCATGGCCATTTCTGTTGTCACCCAACATCAAACTGCTCCTCTTGATTTTTGTATCTGACCTTCAGCCTGGAATAATTGGTTCTTTGAAGCTTGAGGGCATTAAATGGGCCAATCTTAATGCACAGGTAAAAAGCCTACACTCTTAGAAAAAAGGGTTCTAAAAGGGTTCTTCGGCTGTCCCAATAGGAGAACCCTTAGTCGTTCTTTAGTCTAGTCTGTGAAAGGACATGGAATACCAAGGCACAAGCTTGTCTTAGCAAACCTGTCTAAGCTACACAGTGAAGACATGGCTGGCTACTGAGAACCTCGGGTCATGAGAAATAAGCCACCTTGGAGATACTTGAAAAACACTGGGGAAATGATCCGTTCCCCCAAAATGATCCGTTCCCCCCACCCCTCCTGTCTTCCTCACTCCGGTATTTTCGGGATTGTTCTATTTCGGAATTTACCAATAAACAAAAAAGGACTTTGCTGTGCTGTTCAGTTTGAGGCCAGCCTCTCTCTTTGTGCTTTTCCTGGCTCTGCGCCTCCCTCCCTGTGTAGTGTAGCCTAAACCACTGCTGTCTCCTAGAGCAGAAACAGGGAGAGTAGATCAGAATCAGATCCCAGGCGCAGACTGACTTCCACTGCTGTGAGAGAGTTAGAGTCTCAATCTGACAGATCATGATGATGCAGTCAACACCCTGAGAAGTGTGCATTGGTGTAGGCCTGGGAATTGTCAGGGATCTCACAATACGATATTAGTAAGATACTTAGATACTTATTTTACTTAAGATACTATACGATTTGTATTGCTTTTTAGTTTAGTTTATTTGATCATTTTAAACAAGGTACACATACAACATTATGCTCTTGATTAAGAATCATCAATGATAAACACAAGTCTAGAACTTATTTCTTTCATGATAGCATTTGGCATATGTGGTAGGATATATGTTGTGATTCACACCATGTATTGCAATTCGATACAGTGATTTTATCGCGATTTGATGTTCCAAACATATTGCCTGCTCCCGAGACACAAGCGAGAGCATGAGAAAATTTGTTTTGCTCAGTCATGGAAATAAATGTGCTGAAAACATGTTGACTCACTATTTTAAAAAAAGATGGAGAACAAGCTATAGGATGAAAAATACCATAGGTACAGCTGACTATCGATTTATAAGTATTGATTATAATATTGTCTAAAATAATATCGCAATAGGTAACTATCGACTCCCCCCTTCTTTGTTCTCTGCAATCAACCCTGCTCCCTTTCTGTTCCACACCCCTGCCAGCACTCTCTCTCTCCCATATGTCATCTTCCAGCTGATGCCCCCTCTACAATACTGTGTCTTTGTTATCGCTTGTCATGTAGCTCTATCACGTAGCGAGCTGTCCTCTCCCCTAAGGGGGGTAGGGAGGCCAATTTGGAATTTTTTGTTTGTGTCCCTCAATTGGCTGAGGTACAAGGGCCCTTGTGACACAAAGTCCTAATGAAAGTCTAATCTGCCCAAACCGCAATGGAATTCATCTGCTGAGAGCGAGCCGTGTTCTGGCCACATGTTGTTCTCTGGAGTTTTGGGGAGAAAAATAATGTATTTTCTTGCGGAGACGGAGAGTGACTTTGGGAATGTGGGCCCTCCCTCCCTGGGCACTAGAGTTGGTTTCTTGTTAAAAGACCCTTTGAGTCACAGTGTGGATAAGAGAGTTGTTTTTTAACCAAGTGGCCGAGCGCTCTGTTTCCATCACGCAAACAGGAAGTGAGGGCTGGTTGGGGTGTGTATGTGTGGTTGTGTCCGTTATTGATTTATATGTCCCAGTCTCACTAAGCAGAAGGCCAGCTCTCCATCCCTTTGTCTTTTAAAACAAACATCAACAGCTTGTACGGTCGGGTCGTCCGTTCAAATGAAGGAGAACCAACAGAACGGTCATTTCTCAGTTCAACAAAGGCTGTAATGGCGCAACACAGCCAGGAGGTACGCTTCACATTCTCTTGATTTAGAACCACTCTCCAACGGGTCTCCAGGCCCATGGTAGAAAGACATTCAATGCAGAGTCTGTTTCATAAACATTAACTATCATGGTTTTTGTTTTCAACTAAAAGTTAATGAAGGAATGTGCAGCCTCCTCAGCCGTATGAATGAGAACAACATGTTGAAATTATCCTCTTCCATAGCTAAGGAATGTGAGGAGGACAGGAAGCAGGAGACTGCCCGGGAGTATGCTCTGAAATGGGCTTTAAAAATGAACACACACGTGGGCACAAGTTGCACGTGAGTATGCTCTGAATACACACACACACAAGGTGATTTACCAGTACCCCAGACAGACAGGAAGCTCCCATTCTCCCAGTCAGTGGTTCATGTGGAAAGGATATCCTGCAAAGAGCACCAGGATCGGGATAAGGGATAAAGTATTGCTGTTCACAGGAACAAACAAGATACATAGTGCCACGTTTACTCCCGCTCTTCCTCTCCGGCGTTCGACGTCGCCAGTTGTCTCATCATTACACACACCTGCACCATCGCTACACGCACCTGCGCATCATGACATTCACATGGACTCCATCACCTTCCTGATTACCTCCCCTGTATCTGTCACTCCCCTTGGTTCTTTCCTCAGGTGTTATTGACTCTGTTTCATGTCTGTATGCTTTTCCTGTTTCTTGTTTTCTTGTTTGTTTTATTCTATTTATTATTACATTTGCACTCCCTGTACTTGCTTCCCTCCCAGTACACGTTACAGAATAACGCCTCACCAAAGGGAAGCAACAGGGATTTAATATATTTTTTTTTACTAGTGACGTCGGGTCCAAGTGTCGCTGCCGAAGCAACCGGGGATGCCTCAGCTGGCTCGTCAGGCTTCCATGCCTCAGCTGGCTCGACAGGTTCTCAAGCCTTGGTTGGCTCTGCAGGCTCCCCATGCCTCAGCCGGCCCGTCAGGCTCCCCATGCCTCAGCCGGCCCGTCAGGCTCCCCATGCCTCAGCCGGCCCGTCAGGCTCACCATGCCTCAGCCGGCCCGTCAGGCTCCCCATGCCTCAGCCGGCCCGTCAGGCTCCCCATGCCTCAGCCGGCCCGTCAGGCTCCCCATGCCTCAGCCGGCCCGTCAGGCTCCCCATGCCTCAGCCGGCCCGTCAGGCTCCCCATGCCTCAGCCGGCCCGTCAGGCTCCCCATGCCTCAGCCGGCCCGTCAGGCTCCCCATGCCTCAGGTTCCCGCGCTTCAGCTGGCTCTACAGGTTCCCGTGCCTCAGCAGAAGCGAACGGTCCGCTCCTGGTCCCCGGGACCGTCCCTCTGGTCGGTGTCGTTTGGCGACTGGAGCTGCGTGTCAGGGAGGGGGTACTGTCACGCTTACTTCCGCTCCCCTTCTCCGGCGCTCGACGTCGCCAGTTGTCTCATCATTACACACACCTGCCATCATCGTTACGCGCACCTACGCCTCATGACATTCACCTGGACTCCATCACCTCCTTGATTATCTTCCCTATATTTGTCACTCCCCTTGGTTCTTTCCTCAGGTGTTATTGACTCTGTTTCGTGTCTGTACGCTTTTCCTATTTCTTGTTTTGTACTATGTTCTATTTATTATTACATTTGCACTCTCTGTACTTGCTTCCCGACTCCCAGCATACATGTTACACATAGGTCTATTTTGTCCCTGGATAAGGCTGAGGAGGGTCCACCCAGAAAATGGGCCCATACAGGAATGTGTGAGTGCATAGGATTTAATTATAAACTTAGGCAAACATGCAACCGGTTGAGTAACTTTGTTTGAGGCTGCCAGTTTGTAGGACTTTTAGAAACAGTATTCCTCCTCCCATGATGGACTGCTCTCTTGGCCTCAGCTGACCATTTCATTTACACAGGCCTGTTTGCTCTCCCTGAGCTTCTCTCAGAGCTTAACCCAGATCATCCTGAATTTACTGTACCAGAATCCCTTTCAAACCTGTGTAGTAACGCACGCAACGCCAGCATCCAGACATGTAGCCTACGTCTGCTCCTCTCTCTCTCCTGCCTACTCAGCAGATACCTCAAACGCTGCACACGCAAAACCCCCAAAGAAACCCCAACCAAGCCCAGCTGGAGTCATTTCAGTCCACAGTCCAACCCCAACCAGGCCCAGCTGGAGTCATTTCAGTCCACGGCCCAACCCCAACCAGGCCCAGCCGGAGTCATTTCAGTCCACGGTCCATCCCCAACCAGGCACTGCTGGAGTCATTTCAGTCCACGATCCAACCCCAACCAGGCCCAGCTGGAGTCATTTCAGTCTACGGTCCAAAGTGGCTAAGGGATCCAACACATTTTTTTTCATTAAATGTATTAGTCAATTGTTTACGTCTGGGTTTTATTATGCTCATTAGTTTAATAGCTGCATGGCTGCCGTTTCCTTTCCACGTCTCCAGTCCTTCTACACTGATCAAAAATATAAACGCAACATGTAAAGTGCAAAAGATCCCAGAAATGTGTGTTTACAACCCTAGTTAGTGAGCATTTTATCCTTTGTCAAGATAACCCATCCACCTGACAGGTGTGGCATATAAAGAAGCTGGTTAAACAGCATGATCATTACACAGGTGCACCTTGTGCTGGTGACAAAAGGCCGCTCTAAAATGTGCAGTTTTGTCACACAACACAATGCCACAGATGTCTCAAGTTTTGAGGGAGCATGCAATTGGCATGCTGACTGCAAGAATGTCCACCAGAGCTGTTTGGACAGTATGTTCAACCGGCCTCACAACCACAGAACGCGTGTAACCACACCAGCCCAGGAGCTCCACATCTGGCTTCTTCACCTGCGGGATCGTCTGAGAAGGGGAGGGGTGGGGGTGCTGAGGAGTATTTCTGTCTGTAGAAAAAGTCCTTTTGTGGGGAAAAACTAATTCTGATTGGCTGGGCCTGGCTCCCCAGTGGGTGGGCCTATGCCCTCCGATGCCCACCCATGGCTGCACAGCTGCATGTGAAATCCATAGATTAGGGCCAAATAAATGTATTTCAATTGACTGATTTCCTTATATGAACTGTAACTCAGCAAAATCATTGAAATGGTTTTGTTTATATTTTTGTTCAATATAGTTTCTAGATGTATTGTGACTGTAGAGCAACGCTGTGAGTCAGTATGTGGATGTGGCCCTGTGCCTTTTAATAGTCTGGACTCGGGTATAATATCCTCTGTAAAAAGAGTTGTTCTGAGACCTGTCTGGGTGGGCCCCAGGCTAGCTGGCTAGTTCTCCACAGTGGAGGTAGGAGACTGCTGTGGAGAGGAGACTCACTACCTTGTAAAGTTGTTTGTTGTTACTACAGTGGTGCCCACGGAGAGGTTGTCTAGGGCTGGGGCTGGTCTCTCCCCCCACAGCTGTGTACCAGATGTGGGCAGCACACACACAATCCCACATGTATACACACTCGTGCACACAATACAAATGTACATATACACACACACACACTGGCTGAATCTATGCTGACTGCACCTGGTTATGGGTAATCCCTGAGGAATCCATAGTCCCATTTGTTGTCATCCCCTCTGTTGTCCTGGAGGGGCCTTGTTTTTTACAGCCCTAGATCCCCAGCCTGAAACAGGACAGCAGAGCATCTCTGCCATAGGAACAAAACAAATGCACCTCGCCACAGTAATTACTCAATGCCACAAACACTCCACTGACTAACGAGTGTGTCCCACTCCCAGCCAGCTTCTCTAGCCACGCTGCTGTTTGTGTGCTGTTTGTTGTCAGTTTTGAAGTTAGCCCAGCAGAGAGACGCTTGGGAGCGGCCTGGTGTGTGTGCGTTTGCATGAGTGTACTAAACACAGTTCTGGAGGACTGGCCTGCCATGCCACTGACCCGCAACACAAAGCCTTCTGGGAATTTTCCGCCACATTCCACCACGGCCATTTGGCCACGCTGTGTTGCTCTGCTCTGAGGAACAATACCAGCATTGGTTATTATTTTGTGCTTCAGCCCAAAGTTTCTTGGAACAGGGAAGAGAGGGAGGAGTCCAGTGTTTGGTTTAACTTCACTGAAGAACATTATGCTCGCAAAGGCCATAGTGATCAATGAGAGAATGCTGAGTGGGCTGCGAAATGTAAGAATAAATGGGTGCAGTGCAGATGTATCTTCATCCTGCAGGGATATGTACATATATTTCAGTCCCATCATGCAGGCTGCAGGCCTGCAGTCCCACCCCTAAGGTACTACAGCCTTGGTTTGGTTTTGATGTTGTTTTCACTGTCACCTCTGGTGGATCTTGTTTAGAAGGAACAACCTACGCCGACTAGCTCACTGTCTGTTAGAATTCACAGATTTCTACACAATACAGTAGATCTTCATCAAATTGAAACCCTCAGACTATGCCCATTTCTATCCCTAAAAAGGCTGAAGTGATTTGGCTACATTTGGATTTATCTTGGTGCATTCCGTGAGTTGGCTTTGTGTGTTTATTTGAATGTTACACTTTAGTGGCAGGCTGGCAGACATCTAGGGCTGTCCCCGACAAATACATCTTGGTAGACCGAAAGTTGTCTGTTCTTTCGACCAATCGATTGGTCAAAATGTTTAAACGTGTATTTTTCCATATATACAGTACCAGTCAAAAGTTTGGACACCCCTACTCATTTCAGGGTTTTCTTTATTTTTACTATTTTGTACCTTGAAGAATAATAGTGAATCCATCAAAACTATGAAATAACATGTATGGAATCATGTAGTAACCAAAAAGTGTCAAATCAAAATATATTTTATTTTTGAGATTCTTCAAAGTAGCCACCATTGACCTTGATGACAGCTTTGTACACTCTTGGCATTCTCTCAATCAGGTTCATGAGGTAGTCACCTGGAATGCATGTCAATTAACAGGTGAGCCTTGTTAATTTGTGGAATTTCTTTCCTTAATGCGTTTGAGCCAATCAGTTGTGTTGTGACAAGGTAGGTGTGGTATACAGAAGATAGCCCTATTTGGTAAAAGACCAAGTCCATATTATGGCAAGAACAGCAAAGAGATAGTCCATCATTACTTTAAGACATGAAGGTCAGTCAATCCGGAAAATGTCAAGAACTTTGAAAGTTTCTTCAAGTGCAGTCGCAAAAACCATCAAGCGCTACGATTAAACTGTCTCTCATGAGGGCCGCCACAGGAAAGAAAGACCCAGAGTTACCTCTGCTGCAGAGGATACGTTCATGAGAGTTAACTGCACCTCAGGTTGCAGCCCAAATAAATGCTTCACAGAGTTCAAGTAACAGACACATCTCAACATCAACTGTTCAAAGGAGACTGTGTGAATTAGGACTTCATGGTTGAATTGCTGCAAAGAAACCCCTACTAAAGGACACCAATAAGAAGAAGAGACTTGCTTGGGCCAATAAACACAAGCAATGGACATTAGACCAGTGGAAATCTGTCCCTTGGTCTGAGTCCAAATTTGAGATTTTTGGTTCAAAGCGCCGTTTTTTGTGAGACACAGATTAGGTGAATGGATTATCTCTGCATGTGTGGTTCCCACCATGAAGCATGGAGGAGGAGGTGTGGGCGTGCTTTTCTGGTGACACCGTCTGTGATTTATTTACAATTCAAGGCACGCTTAACCAGCATGGCTACCACAGCATTCCGCAGCGATACGCCATCCCATCTGGTTTGCGCTTAGTGGGACAATCATTTGTTTTTCAACAGGATAATGACCCAAAACACACCTCCAGTCTGTGTAAGGGCTATTTGACCAAGGAGAGTGATGGAGTGCTGCATCAGATGACTTGGCCTCCACAATCACCTGACCTCAACCCAATTTAGATGGATTGGTATCGGTATCAAGGTAAGAACCAGACAGAAAACACAGGTATAAATACCCAGGGATAAGTGGGGAAGATGGGCGACACCTGGATGGGGGTGGAGACAAGCCCAAGGACAGGTGCAACAGATCAGGGCGTGACAGTTTGGGATGAGTTGGACTGCAGAGTGAAGGAAAAGCAGCCAACAAGTGCTCAGCATATGTGGGAACTCCTTCAAGACTGTTGGAAAAGTATTCCTCATGAAGCTGGTTGAGAGAATACCAAGAGTGTGCATATCTGTCATCAATGCAAAGGGTGGCAACTTTTAAGAATCTAAAATATATTTTCATTTGTTGAACACTTTTTTTGGTTACTACATGATTACATATGTGTTATTTCATAGTTTTGATGTCTTCACTATTATTCTACAATGAAGACAATAGTAAACATAAAGAAACACCTTTGAATGAGTAGGTGTGTCCAAACTTTTGACCTGTACTGTATGTGTTTTTAATAAAATCAACTATATATGCATTGAGCTTGTCTAATGCTTTAAGCCCACTGTTTGATGAAATAAAACACAAATGAATTCAGAAGAGTCAGAGATTAAGATAACCAGATGATTAAAAAACTTTACCTGTCCCAACCATCCTCCTCCGGCTCCGGCCATTACTCTCCTAAAGTTGCCGGTAATAGGCTACGAGGTGTCTGAAAACGTTCTCATGTGGAATGCCAATTCATCTTACCATTTCTACTAAGCTGTGGGCCAGTTATGGTTTTCATATGAGATCGACCGGCACGATTCGGTCTTATGTAGCAAAATTCAAAAATTGTGTTTTTTACTTTGTATAGAAGTACAGCCTAGAAATAGTATATCATACAGTACAGTTCAGGAACAATGGGAAAGTAATTCTGCTTTGAAAGTTGACAAACTTGTAACCCCACTTTTGAGAAAATGACCCTTGAATGTTTTGGTACACCTACTGGAGCTCTTCTTTCTCTACACCCATTCATTATCATTCACACCATCTTAAGCCTTAGCCCCACCCATCTCTTTAAGGATTCACATGTGAGGTTAAACAGAGAGTACGTTAGTGTACTTAACAACTAAAGATTTCAAGACTAAAGGCTGGTTTATACTATGTCTATCGACATGTCTATATACAGTTGTCGCAGTGACATCATGAACATTCTATTGGTGTCCGACATCAAACATGTTAGTGTCGTTAGGAAAAAGTATGAACACAAAAATCACAGCCTGCATGACATCAGCAGCCTGGTGGTCCAAAATAGCATAACTGCTGTATTTTAACACCAATAAACCTATCTGTTTAAAAATGAATTTATTATAAGTCAATCTAGCAAACCAGGCAACTAAAAGCAACTTTCTAAACAATGTTTTCATTAGTTTCTAGCTTGTTAAGCTAGCTGGCTAGCCAGGTCAAGTAATGACCATATCATATTGCTTTTAACGTCTTCATTATTATTCATTATTACAGGAAAATAAACTCATAAGATAATTATTTACAAGTTCATATTTTTCACATGCACAGGATACAAAAGGTGTAAACGGTACAGTGAAATGGTTACTTGCATAGTATTTTGCTTAGACATGTAGCTAGCTAGCTAAACAATAAACCATAATCCCAACTCATAACGTTACTACCCTGCATGAATCTACAGGTAGCTAAAGCTAACCAACTAGGTAAAATTTTAGCTAGGTAGCTAACATTAGGTTATAACTAGCAATGCAAATGGCTCAGAGATACGAATAATATTACTACACAGATCATACAGATATACAAGAATCCAAGATGGCGTAGCAGTGTAGGCGTGTTTTGTTTCGTCCTCTCGTGTACTTTTGTATTTTTCGTATTTTTTGTATATATTTAAAAAAAAAATCTATCTCTTTTCGATTTTTTATTCGATTATACCTTCCTGTAACCTACCTCACCCAATGTGATACGGAATCGCTATTATTTTTTAAAAACTTTTTAAACTTTGGAACACATTCAAGAACCCCCAGTAGCTAACCAGCTAATCAGCTACAAGCTATTTAGTCATTTTTAGCCACTGCTAGCAGCTTTTACCTTCTGCACAGACACCAGCCCTGTTATTAGCCTGGATATTACTCACCAATTTACCAGCATCGGACTGTCTCTCCACAACAACGCCGGATTCCTGCCGTAATCCCTGAGCCACTACTTCTGATCCTCACAGCTAGCTTGCAGCTAGCTCCACTGCCACGAAGCTAGCACCAGTTAGCAAACAATTTCTACAATACCTCTTTCGCCATCTGGCTTGGATTCTCTGTCGACACGGCGCCCCGCCGCACCACCACGTCTGGTCTGCCGACGAATACCCCATCCGCTGTGCCCTCAACCGGCCTCCGTCTGAGCAGACCACCCCCGGGCTACTAACTTTAAACGCCGCGTGCTAGCGTAGTGGCTGCTTCCCTGCTCCATCTACGGCTGCCCCCCGGACACTTGGCTACATAGCTGATGCCTACTGGACTGTCCATTAATTCACGGTACTCCATTCTGTTTATTTGTGTTTTATCTGTCGGCTCTGTGTTTTAACTCAGGCTCTGTGTGTAGTTAATCCGACCCTCTCTGCCTAGTCATCGCCATTTTACCTGCTGTTGCTGTGTTAGCTGACTAGCTGCTGTTATCTCACCTGTTGTTTTAGCTAGCTCTCCCAATCAAGACCTGCAATTACTTTATGCCTTACTGTATGTCTCTCTCAAATATCAATATGCCTTGTATACTGTTGTTCAGGCTAGTTATCATTGTTTTGGTTTGCAATGGAGCCCGTAGTTCCACTCCCCGTACCTCTGATACCTCCTTTGTCCCACCTCCCACACATGTGGTGACCTCACCCATTGAGACCAGCATGTCCAGAGATACAACCTCTCTTATCATCACCCAGTGCCTGGGCTTGCCTCCGCTGTACCCGTGTCCCACCATACCCCTGTCTGCACATTATGCCCAGAATCTATTCTACCACGCCCATAAATCTGCTCCTTTTATTCCTTGTCCCCAACGCTCTAGGCGACCAGTTTTGATAGCCTTTAGCCGCACCCTAATCCTACTACTCCTCTGTTCCTCGGGTGATGTGGAGGTAAACCCAGGCCCTGCATGTCCCCAGGCACCCTCATTTGTTGACTTCTGTGATCGAAAAAGCCTTGGTCTCATGCATGTCAACATCAGAAGCCTCCTCCCTAAGTTTGTCTTACTCACCGCTTTAGCACACTCTGCCAACCCTGATGTCCTTGCCGTGTCTGAATCCTGGCTTAGGAAGGCCACCAAAAATGCTCAGATTTCCATACCCAACTATAACACTTTCCATCAAGATAGAACTGCCAAAGGGGGAGGAGTTGCAATCTACTGCAGAGATAGCCTGCAAAGTTCTGTCATACTTTCCAGGTCTATGCCCAAACAGTTCGAACTTCTAATTTTAAAAATGAATCTCTCCAGAAATAAGTCTCTCACTGTTGCCCCCCTCAGCTCCCAGCTGTGCCCTGGACACCATCTGTGAATTGATCGCCCCCCATCTAGCTTCAGAGTTTGTTCTGTTAGGTGACCTAAACTGGGATATGCTTAACACCCCGGCAGTCCTACAATCTAAGCTAGATGCCCTCAATCTCACACAAATCATCAAGGAACCCACCAGGTACAACCCTAAATCCGTAAACATGGGCACCCTAATAGACATTATCCTGACCAACTTGCCCTCCAAATACACCTCTGCTGTCTTCAATCAAGATCTCAGCGATCACTGCCTCATTGCCTGTATCCGCTACGGGTCCGCGGTCAAACGACCACCCCTCATCACTGTCAAACGCTCCCTAAAACACTTCTGCGAGCAGGCCTTTCTAATCGACCTGGCCCGGGTACCCTGGAAGGATATTGACCTCATCCCGTCAGTTGAGGATGCCTGGTCATTCTTTTAAAAGGTACTTCCTCACCATATTAGACAAGCATGCTCCGTTCAAAAAATGCAGAACTAAGAACAGATATAGCCCTTGGTTCACTCCAGACCTGACTGCCCTCGACCAGCACAAAAACATCCTGTGGCGAACTGCAATAGCATCGAAGAGTCCCCGCGATATGCAACTGTTCAGGGAAGTCAGGAACCAATATACGCAGTCAGTCAGGAAAGCAAAGGCCAGCTTTTTCAAGCAGAAATTTGCATCCTGTAGCTCTAACTCCAAAAAGTTCTGGGATACTGTAAAGTCCATGGAGAACAAGAGCACCTCCTCCCAGCTGCCCACTGCACTGAGGCTAGGTAACACGGTCACCACCGATAAATCCGTGATAATCGAAAACGTCAACAAGCATTTCTCAACGGCTGGCCATGCCTTGACTCCAACCTTGGCCAACAGCTCCGCCCCCCCCGCTGCTACTCGCCCAAGCCTCCCCAGCTTCTCCTTTACCCAAATCCAGATAGCAGATGTTCTGAAAGAGCTGCAAAACCTGGACCCATACAAATCAGCTGGGCTTGACAATCTGGACCCCCTATTTCTGAAACTGTCCGCCGCCATTGTCGCACCCCCTATTACCAGCCTGTTCAACCTCTCCTTCGTATCATCTGAGATCCCCAAGGATTGGAAAGCTGCCGCGATCATCCCCCTCTTCAAAGGGGGAGACACCCTGGACCCAAACTGTTACAGACCTATATCCATCCTGCCCTGCCTATCTAAGGTCTTCGAAAGCCAAGTCAACAAACAGATCACTGACCATCTCGAATCCCACCGTACCTTCTCCGCTGTGCAATCCGGTTTCCGAGCCGGTCACGGGTGCACCTCAGCCACGCTCAAGGTACTAAACGATATCATAACCGCCATCGATAAAAGACAGTACTGTGCAGCCGTCTTCATCGACCTGGCCAAGGCTTTCGACTCTGTCAATCACCATATTCTTATCGGCAGACTCAGTAGCCTCGGTTTTTCTAATGACTGCCTTGCCTGGTTCACCAACTACTTTGCAGACAGAGTTCAGTGTGTCAAATCGGAGGGCATGTTGTCCGGTCCTCTGGCAGTCTCTATGGGGGTACCACAGGGTTCAATTCTCGGGCCGACTCTTTTCTCTGTATATATCAATGATGTTGCTCTTGCTGCGGGCGATTCCCTGATCCACCTCTACGCAGACGACACCATTCTGTATACTTCTGGCCCTTCCTTGGACACTGTGCTATCTAACCTCCAAACGAGCTTCAATGCCATACAACACTCCTTCCGTGGCCTCCAACTGCTCTTAAACGCTAGTAAAACCAAATGCATGCTTTTCAACCGTTCGCTGCCTGTACCCGCACGCCCGACTAGCATCACCACCCTGGACGGTTCCGACCTAGAATATGTGGACATCTATAAGTACCTAGGTGTCTGGCTAGACTGCAAACTCTCCTTCCAGACTCATATCAAACATCTCCAATCCAGCAGGTGTATCTCACTGATCATCCCTAAAGCCAAAACCTCATTTGGCCGCCTTTCCTTCCAGTTCTCTGCTGCCTGCGACTGGAACGAATTGCAAAAATCTCTGAAGTTGGAGACTTTTATCCCCCTCAACAACTTTAAACATCTGCTATCTGAGCAGCTAACCGATCGCTGCAGCTGTACATAGTCCATCGGTATATAGCCCACCCAATTTACCTACCTCACCCCCATACTGCTTTTATTTATTTACTTTTCTGCTCTTTTGCACACCAGTATCTCTACTTGCACATGATCATCTGATGATTTATCACTCCAGTGTTAATCTGCTAAATTGTAATTATTCGATTTATTGCCTACCTCCTCATGCCTTTTGCACACATTGTATATAGATTCTCTTTTTTTCTACCATGTTATTGACTTGTTTATTGTTTACTCCATGTGTAACTCTGTGTTGTTGTCTGTTCACACTGCTATGCTTTATCTTGGCCAGGTCGCAGTTGCAAATGAGAACTTGTTCTCAACTAGCCTACCTGGTTAAATAAAGGTGAAATAAAATAAAAAATAAATAAATACACGTAACGTTAGCTAGCTAGCTAACAGTATGTTTGAACTTGCAATGAAAATGACTTTCTGTAAAATTAGAAACGTATAATATCTGACAATGTAGCTAGCTAGACTCTCTTACCTGTACACATACATTAATGCTTCTCCCTCTCTGTCATGGATTCCATAGTTGCCCTTAGTTTGAAGATGTAATCTGGAGACGGGTGTTTAATACAACAGCCTTTGTGTGTTCTCTTTTCGACTCCCTCCGCATAATCAAAAGCCTGCATTTTCACCATCTCATTTGCTATCATACTCTGCTTCCACCTGACATTCCACTGATTTCAGAACTCGGTCCTCCAGAAAGTGGAGAGCATTAGCAACATTATCACAGTTCTTCGTGATATCTTAAAAAAAAGATGCGTTAGAAAGGATTACCTGCACATACTGAGCAGCTCATGTTATAGACAGAAGTGTGCTACATGGCTAAACCAACTGGGCTCGTAATTTAACAATTGTATTTGTATTTATAGATGGCATTCAAGTTTGTTATTAAATTCTCTGCGCTACGGATCCCTTTTACGGGATCATTTTCCTAAACAACTGCTGAATTGCAGGGCGCAAAATATTACTAAAAATATTTATAATCATGCAATCACAAGTGAAATATACCAAAACACAGCTTAGCTTGTTGTTAATCCACCTATCATATTTTGAAAATATGCTTTAGAGAAAGAAATCCAAGCTTTTGTGAGTGTATCAATCAATGCTAGAACAGCTAGCCCCAAATTAGCATGGTCACGAAAGTCAGAAAAGCAATCAAATTAATCGCTTACCTTTGATAATCTTCGGATGTTTGCACTCACGAGACTCCTAGTTACACAACAAATGTTCTTTTTGTTCGATAAATATTACTTTTATAACAAAAAAACGCCATTTGGGTTGCGCGTTATGTTCAGAAAACCAAAGCCTCGTTCCGTTTGACGAAAATTCCAAAAAGTATCCGTAATGGTCGTAGAAACATGTCAAATGTTTTTTATAATCAATCCTCAGGTTGTTTTTAACAAACATAATCGATAATATTTCAACCGGACCGTTACCTATTCAATAAGAGAGAAAAAGAAAATGGAGAGCTACCCTCTCGCGCGCAGGAACTAATCAGAGGACACCTGACTACTTTTGAAAAATCTCGCTCATTTTTCAAAATTAAAGCCTGAAACTATGTCTAAAGCCTGGTCACAGCCTGAGGAAGCCATTGAAAAAGGAATCTGGTTGATACCCCTTTAAATGGAAGAAAGACGGGCCAGGAAACACAGATAAAAAAAATACAAATAATCACTTCCGGGTTAGATTTTCTCAGGTTTACGCCTGCAGAATCAGTTTTGTTATACTCACAGACAATATTTTGACAGTTTTGGAAACTTTGTAATGTTTTCTATCCTAATCTGTAAATTATATGCATATTCTACGATCTGGACCTGAGAAATAGTCTGTTTACCTTGGGAACGTTATTTAATAAAAAAAAATAAATAGAAAATCTGACCCCTAGAGTCAAGAGGTTTTAAGGCACATGAAAGTTCACATGTTCCAGAAGGCATTTCTGCCAAAGAAACACATTTTGATAAAAAAAATGTTTGCGTTCAAATTAGGGATGCACCGATATGACATTTTTGTACGATATTATATCCGATATTTTCCTTGCCAAACAAAATGATGCCGATTTAATCGATATATACAATTTTAGTGGCCTTTTAAGCATTCTAGTAGAGTTTAAATAGTTGAAACGCACACATTCACGCACACTGACCAAAAAGTTATTTTGTTGGCATTTACGTATGTCCCCATTACCAGTAAAACATAATCAAAACCTGTTTCTTTCACTTACTTGCTGTACTGTTTCGTTGTTCATTTGTTCAGTCCTTTCATTCTCAACCAGGATTTCATCATACATGTCAAGCAGTGAAGTTTCAGCTCTGTCTGTCCGTGGCCTCTCTTCTTCGGTGCGCACTTTCACTGTGTCTGTTTCCATCTTGTCCAGCTGTGTCTGTAACATTTCACGTAAACTCTGTTTCTTGTCAGCATCGAAGTATCGGTCATTGTACCTAGCATGGTGGCGACACAGTAAAGAGGCTCGGAGAGAATGCCACCAAATCGCTTGTTCACAGCCTCTAGTAGAGTACTTTTCCAAGTTAACCCCACGGTCTGTGTCGGCAGTTTTGTTGAGCAGGCATTTCAATGCCATGACAGAGGGCATCATGTCTGCGGCAGACTCAGTTGATGAGCTTATTTCTCGAGTCAGTTGTTCGAATGGAGCTAGGAGTGTGTTCATGTTTCCAAGTTTCAAACATGTTCTCAAATGCCATTGAAATGGCAGAAGCGGTATGAGAACCAGCACATTCTTGAGCATGCAGTACGGCTTCCCTCAGTACGAAATCCTCGTCGACCCACTGTGATGTTAGACTCGGCATGCTCATGGGGCTGACATTGCTTGTCCAAATGTCATGTGCGTTTCAACAATACTGTGTAACTCCGGTAGGGAAACATCTGAAAAATAGCGCCTTCTTGGTGGTGTGTACCGTGGCTCGATGTGCTTGACCAGTCGGCGAAAGGCAACATCATCCATGACAGAGAACGGATTGTCAAGGGCAATGATTTCCATTATCTTGGAGTTAATGGTTTTAGACCTTGAGTTGTCTCGCTGAAATTTTCTTAATCTTTCAAATGGCTGCTCGACTTGTTCACTGCTCGACCCACACAGCAGACATTGTGGGCTAGGTTAGGAATGCTGTGTTGCACGTGTAGCGCTATATTCTTTGTGGCGTCATTACGTTATCTACCTTTTATTTAACCTTTATTTAACTAGGCAAGTCAGTTAAGAACAAATTCTTATTTACAATGACGGCCTACCAAAAGGCATCCTGTGGGGACGGGGAACTGCGGTTAAAAAAAATATATAAAAAATACAATATAAATATAGGACAAAACGCGCAACAAGAGCGACAACACAACACTACATAAAGAGAGACCTAAGACAACAACATAGCAAGGCAGCAACACAGCGTGCACAAAGGGCAAGAAGGTAGAGACAACAATACATCACACAAAGCAGCCACAACTGTCAGTAAGAGTGTCCATGATTGAGTCTTTGAATGAAGAGATTGAGATAAAACTATCCAGTTTGAGTGTTTGTTGCAGCTCGTTCCAGTCGCTAGCTGCATCGAACTGAAAAGAGGAGCGACCCAGGGATGTGTGTACTTTGGGGACCTTTAACAGAATGTGACTGGCAGAACGGGTGTTGTATGTGGAGGGTGAGGGCTGCAGTAGATATATCAGATAGGGGGGAGTGAGGCCTAAGAGGGTTTTATAAATCAGTATCAACCGGTGGGTCTTGCGACAGGTAAACGGAGATGACCAGTTTACAGAGGAGTATAGAGTGCAGTGATGTGTCCTATAAGGATCATTGGTGGCAAATCTGATGGCCGAATGGTAAAGAACATCGAACAGCTCGAGAGCACCCTTACCTGATGATCTATAAATTATGTTTCCGTAATCTAGCATGGGTAGGATGGTCATCTGAATCATGGTTAGTTTGGCAGCTTTGGTGAAAAAGGAGCGATTACGATAGAGGAAACCAAGTCTAGATTTAACTTTAGCCTGCAGCTTTGATATGTGCTGAGAGAAGGACAGTGCACCATCTAGCCAATCTCCCAAGTACTTGTATGAGGTGACTACGTCAAGCTCTAAACCCTCAGAGGACGTAATAACACCTGTGGGAAGAGGGGAATTCTTCTTACCAAACCACATTACCTTTTGTTTTGGACACTAAAAAAGCTTTGTTGTAGAGCATTTAACACAAAATCTTGGGAGGGGCCAGCTGAGTATAAGACTGTATCATATGCATATACATGGATGAGAGAGCTTCCTACTGCCTGAGCTATGTTGTTGATGTAAATTGAGAAGAGCGTGGGGCCTAGGATCAAGCCTTGTTGACAGGCAGTGGCTGAGACAGCAGCTTTTCTGACTTTATACACTGCACTGTTTGAGTGAGACACCAATACTCCTTAGCCGGCCCATAAGAATGGAATGGTCTACCGTATCAAAAGTTCTTAGAATCAAGGGCAATGGTTACATCATTGAGGAACTTTAAGGTTGCAGTGACACATCCGTAACCTGAGAGGAAACCAGATTGCATACCCGAGAGAATACTATAGGCATCAAGAAAGCCAATCAGTTGATTATTGACAAGTTTTTCCCAACACTTTTGATGAACAGGGCAAAATAGAAATAGGCCTATAACAGTTGGGATCAGCTTGATCTCCCCCTTTATTTAAAGGACGCACTGTGGCTGCCTTCCAAGCAATGGGAACCTCCCCAGAAAGGAGAGAAGGGTTAAGAATGTTGGAGATAGGCTTGGCGATGATAGGGGCAGCAACCTTAAAGAAGAAAGTGTCTAAACCATCTGACCCAGATGTATTTTTGGGTTCAAGTTTAAGGAGCTCCTCTAGCACCTCGGACTCAGGGAGAAACTTTGTAGTGGGGCAGGGGAAAAAGAGGGAGAAGCATCAGGGATAGTTGCATTAGAAGGGGTGGGAGATGAGGAAATGTTGGATGGGCAAGGAGGCATGGCTAAGTCAAATAGGAATCCTGACTTAATGAAGTGGTGATTAAAGATCTCAGCCATGTGCTTCTTTCTTGTCAGTAACAACCACATCATCAACATTAAGGGACATGGGCAGCTGTGAGGAGGAGGGTTTATTCTCCAGGTCTATAACCTTTTTCCACAACATCTTGGGGTTCGACAAACAGAGAGAGAACTGCTCCTTAAAGTAACTAACTTTGGCCTTCTGGATAGCCTGAGTGCACTTATTTTTCATTTGCCTGAATGATAGCCAGTCAGCCTGAGTATGCGTGTGCCGAGCCTTTCGCCAAATGCAATTCTTGAGGTAGAGAAACTCTGCAAGATCACGGTCGAACCAGGGGCTGAAACTGTTTTTAATTCAAATTTTCTTTATGGGGGCATGTTTGTTAATAATTCCACTGAAAAAAAAATAAAAATACGGTCCAAGCGTCTTCGACAGAGGGGATGAAGCTGATTCTATGTGGGATTGGTAATAATCTGAGAAAGATTTAGGAAGTCCCATTTCTTTAGGACTTGGTCATGTAATTTAAGCATGGCCCAGTTTAGGTCACCTAGCAGGACAAATTCAAACTTAGTGTAAGGGGCCAGGAGAGAGTTTAGGGTACAGGCCGGTGCTGATGGAGAACAATAGCACCCAGCAACAGTCAACAAAGAGCTATTTGAAAGTTTAATGCTTAAAACCAGCAAATCAAATTGTTTGGGGACAGACTTGGCGGAGACAACTGAGCACTGAAGGTTTATCTTTGGTAAAGATTGCCACTCCCCCACCTTTGGAAGATCTGTCTTGCCGAAAAAGGTCTCAATAATGACCAACACGTCTGGATTGGAGCTGTGAACCCACACTTTCAATTGACCCATTTTAGGGAATAAGCTTCTAGTGTTAACGTGCAGAAAACCCAGGCTTTTACGAGAGCAGAAATCAGTGAAGTAGATATCAATCAAATTTCAATCAAATGTATTTATAAAGCCTTTCTTACATCAGCTGATGTCACAAAGAGCTGTACAGAAACCCAGCATAAAACCCCAAACAGCAAGTATTGCAGGTGTAGAAGCACAGTGGCTAGGAAAAACTCCCTCGAAAGGCCAGAACCTAGGAAGAAACCTAGAGAGGAACCAGGCTATGAGGGGTGGCCAATCCTCTTCTGGCTGTGCTGGGTGGAGATTATAACAGAACTTGGCCAAGATATTCAAATGTTCACAGATGACCAGCAAGGTCAAATAATAATCATCACAGTGGTTGTCAAGGGTGCAACAGGTCAGCACCTCAGGAGTAAATGTCAGTTGGCTTTTCATAGCCGATCATTCAGAGTACCACTACCGCTCCTGCTGTCTCTAGAGAGTTGAAAACAGCAGGTCTGGGACAGGTAACACGTCCGGTGAACAGGTCAGGGTTCCATAGCCGCAGGCAGAACAGTTGAATCTGGAGCAGCAGCACGGCCAGTTGGACTGGGGACAGCAAGGAGTCATCAGGCCAGGTAGTCCTGAGGCATGGTCCTAGGGCTCAGGTCCTCCGAGAGAGAAAGAAAGAGAGAGAGAATTAGAGAGAATTCTAAAATTCACACAGGACACCGGATAAGACTGGAGAAATACTCCAGATATAACAGACTGACCCTAGCCCCCCGACACATAAACTACTGCAGCATAAATACTGGAGGCTGAGACAGGAGGGGTCGGGAGACACTGTGGCCCCGTCCGACGATACCCCCGGTCAGGGCCAAACAGGCAGGATATAACCCCACCCACTTTGCCAAAGCACAGCCCCCACACCACTAGAGGGATATCTTCAACCACCAACTTACCATCCTGAGACAAGGCCGAGTATAGCCCACAAAGATCTCCGCCACGGCACAACCCAACGGGGGGCGCCAACCCGGACAGGAAGATGACGTCAGTGACGCACCCCTCCCAGGGAAGGCATGGAAGAGCACCAGTAAGCCAGTGACTCAGCCCCTGTAATAGGGTTAGAGGCAGAGAATCCCAGTGGAGAGAGGGGAACCGGCCAGGCAGAGACAGCAAGGGCAGTTCGTTGCTCCAGTGCCTTTCCGTTCACCTTCACACTCCTGGGCCAGTCTACACTCTATCATAGGACCTACCGAAGAGATGAGTCTTCAATAAAGACTTAAAAGTTGAGACCGAGTCTGCGTCTCTCACATGGGTAGGCAGACCATTCCATAAAAATGGAGCTCTATAGGAGAAAGCCCTGCCTCCAGCTATTTGCTTAGAAATTCTAGGGACAGTAAGGAGGCCTGCGTCTTGTGACTGTAGCGTACGTGTAGGTATGTACGGCAGGACCAAATCGGAAAGATAGGTAGGAGCAAGCCCATGTAATGCTTTGTAGGTTAGCAGTAAAACCTTGAAATCAGCCCTTGCCTTAACAGGAAGCCAGTGTAGAGAGGCTAGCACTGGAGTAATATGATCACATTTTTTGGTTCTAGTCAAGATTCTAGCAGCTGTGTTTAGCACTAACTGAAGTGCTAAACACTTTATTTAGTGCTTTATCCGGGTAGCCAGAAAGTAGAGCATTGCAGTAGTCTAACCTAGAAATGACAAAAGCATGGATTCATTTTTCTGCATCATTTTTGGACAGAAAGTTTCTGATTTTTGCAATGTTACGTAGATGGAAAAAAGCTGTCCTTGAAATAGCCTTGATATGTTCGTCAAAAGTGAGATCAGGGTTCAGAGTAACGCCGAGGTCCATCACAGTTTTATTTGAGATGACTGTTCAACCATCAAGATTAATTGTCAGATTCAACAGAAGATCTCTTTGTTTCTTGGGACCTAGAACAAGCATCTCTGTTTTGTCTGAGTTTAAAAGTTTGGAGGTTTGTTAGCACAGTGTCTAAAGAAGGGCACGATGTATACAGAATGGTGTCGTCTGCATAGAGGTGGATCAGAGAATCACCAGCAGCAAGAGCGACATCATTGATATTTACAGAGAAAAGATTTGGCCTGAGAATTGAGCCCTGTGGCACCCCCATAGAGACTGCCAGAGGTCTGGACAACAGGCCCTCCGATTTGGCACAGTGAACTCTGTCTGAGAAGTAGTTGGTAAACCAGGCGAGTCAGTCATTTGAGAAACCAAGGCCGTTGAGGCTGCCGATAATAAAGTGGTGATTGACAGAGTCGAAAGCCTTGGCCAGGTCGATGAATACGGCTGCACAGTACTCTCTTTTATCGATGGCGGTTATGATATCGTTTAGGACCTTGAGCGTGGCTGAGGTGCACCCATGACCAGCTCGGAAACCAGATTGCATAGTGGAGTAGGTACGGTGGGATTCGAAATGGTCGGTAATCTGGTAACTTGGCTTTTGAAGATTTTAGAAAGGCAGGGGAGGATGGATATAGGTCTATAACAGTTTGTGTCTAGAGTGTCTCCCCCTTTGAAGAGGGGGATGACCGCGGCAGCTTTCCAATCTTTGGGGATCTCAGAAGATACGAAAGAGAGGTTGAATAGGCTAGTAATAGGGGTTGCAACAATTTCAGCGGATAATTTTAGAACGAGAGGGTCCAGATAGTCTAGCCCAGCTGATTTGTAGGGATCCAGATTTTGTAGCTCTTTCAGAACATCAGCTGTTTGGATTTGGGTGAAAGAGAAGTGGGGGATGGGGGGGGGGGGGGTTGGGCAAGTTGCTGCAGGGGGTGCTGAGGTGTTGGCCGGGGTAGGGGTTGCAAGCCTGGGAGCCTTAACTCAGCATCCAGTCCCCATGAAGTAAAATATACCATTGTTATGTACTTTATTAAAAAAAAATTATACCTACGTTATATAGGTATGCACGTCAGCTTTGACATTGGTTTTGCACATCAGCGTTAAACTAGACATTAGGCCGATGCCGATGTTGGCATTTTTAGCTAATATTGTCAGATTCTGATATGTTTACCGATATATCGTGCATCCCTAGTTCAAATGCTTATCCTGTGAAGTAGTGACGTGCGATATACGCCTAGTTTCCTGAAACGAGTCACATAGGCACATTTTCGTGGAACAGTTTAATTTAATTTATAATAATGTCTTATTACCTCAATCATTGTCATGTGGTTAATAAAAATTATATCCAAATCTAAATTAAAATAATACAAACCAAATAATAATAATAATAATATATATCCCATAAATCACATTGGTTACAAATGGCCTGTCTGCAGTGGATTTTAACCATTGGGTAACTATTAACTAGGGTCCGGCCTGAAGCTCCTTGCAACATTGTGTAAAATATTCTGGGCACTCAGAGTTTCCCGAACTGCACCAGTGAGTTCGGGACAGACACAGCTGTAGGCTATTTGCACAAGGGATGAGAAGTAATCAGGTAGGCCTATTTTATAACTTTTCCACTGGATCAGAGCATGGCATTTTTCCCTTTCATGCTGAGTGGTTAGCGAAAGGGCGAGAGCTGGAAAGATTTTTCAAAAACATTCAGCAATTATTGTCATTCTCATTGGATGTGAAAACAGACTTTGTTTGCTTGCTGTTTGAGGTGAAGGAAACATTACTTTGAGAAGCTCCAAAGCTCATTAGTGGTGGTGCATTAAGCCAATCAGGAATAGTATCAGATCCCCAAATGGGCACATTTATATGCTTACATTTGTGAGCCTACTTCTATGCATAATCAGATGCTCGTCCTTACTCAACATTGATAGTTGAGTGCTCCAAACAAAAGACAATGACTAAATTGACAAAACTCGTAAATGGAATGAAATAAACCAAAACTTGTGTAGGTTTGTAGCATAGGTTGTGCGCTCTGCAAACAACGTGTCGTGTCTTTACTATGGATTAAATGATATATGACATGCTATTTTATCAAAATCAATTCTCTGTAATTAATATTACCTGATTGAACTAATCATGTAAATGTAATTAACTTGGAAGTCGGGGCACCACGGAAGAATGTTTATAGAGCTGTTGTCTTTTGAATAAACTCTTAAAGATCTGGTAATCTTTTATATCAATAGCAGTCAATTATTAATCGTCACCTTATTCAGTCTCATCTGAACGTCGTAAAATTCTTGGTTATGTTCACGAACCCTGGCTAACAAGTTGAATCAGCAATACAAAATTTGATTTACTTGTTTATTTACTAAATACCAAAATAATCACACAGAATTACATATACACAGGATGGATCATACAATGATTACTAATTATGTCATAAAAGGAAACATCCTAGCGGACGAAACCGATATGACGGCTGGTTACACAAAGAAAGGGGGTTTGGTTTGAATGAAAGCGCGGGAAGACTGAGCAGCAAAAGGATTGGGTCTCTATCGGACCTTATGAAGCTATGCTATCGTAAATACAGAATCTTATGCATTCTAAATATCCGCCCATTCGGAAAAGGAAAATGCAATAAATATATTCACTCTGAGCTGGGCTTTGATAGATTGGTCGAAGATGGAAGGCTGGGATGCCCAGCAGAGATCTCCCTAGTCCTTTGAATAATATTTCTGGGCGGATACGTTGTAGTCTGTCGTGGTGTGGTAGAACTGATATGTTGTAGTACCCTGTCGTTCTGAAGAGATTGTCCGTCCTTTCCTAGGCCACGCACGTTTACAGCTGCTGCTGATAACTCGACGTCTAGGATGTATCACTTCTTTAGTGAATAAAAGTTCAAAGTTCATACCAAGTTGCCATATTCAGCTCGTGCTATATTCTGGCTGGTGTAGTAGATATTCTTCCTTCCAGCATGGCGATCGTCACCTCCACGTTGAAATTAGCCCTTTTAAATGTATGGACTTGAGTGTTAATTTAATTTGGTTGTAGTTGTTCAACCATTCGCAACCATAGTTCACGCTGGGGTTGGCTTAGTCTGCCATGAATTGGGTCACGAGGGGCTCTTATAGAAATGTAGAAAAGGGGTTGGTTCATCATTTCCAACCAATGCCTATTCACTTGGGCGTGGCCACTGAGTTAGCATATTTTACCTATGAAAACAATTCTCTCATTTAAAAAACTAAATTACATTTAATCTTTTCACAAATAGTTTCATATTTAAACATTTAAATTGCACAACAACATAGCCTACTGTACATAGCCTAACTCTTGGGTTAGACGCCCCCTGGTCTACAGTAGAAGTCGTCTGGATGTGTGGGAGGAGAGGCTAGTCTGAATCGAGTGTCTGGCATGTAGCCGCCCATGCAGGGTGGTTATTTACACAAGGTTTCCATGGAAATGAGCGCCTCAGGCCTGATTGACAGAATAGCAATATGAAACTAACTGCCTCCATCACTGCCTCTATCACAGGAGAGACGCAGACTCATAATTCACGTATGAAGGAACTATTTGAGGCATGCGTGTTCTCACATAATATAGTGAGAAATATGGTGGAATAATACAACTGTAAGTCTATACCCTTACATGTTTGACATTGATTTGTATGATGCATATGTTCTCCAAAACTGAAAGCACATAGCAGGATTGTAAATCCTCCCCAGGGACTGTACTGTACATCAGATCCGCATGGAGATGCATGGGAACACATCTTGGCTTGTAAATCCTCAGGGGCCAGAGAAATGTAGCTTTTTGAAGTCGTTGTGTTTCTGCTTGGAGTCTAGCTGTAGGAGTAGAGATGGAGGAGAGAGGAAGGAAGGGAGGCTGTGAGAGAGATAGGACTAACAACATTCAACACTTTATGGAACACAAAGCCTTCACAATCTCATCCCGGAATATCCAAGGCCTGAGGTCATCTGCCTTTCGCCTAAAGAGCAGGAACCTGGACTTCACTAAAGAAATCAGAAATACAGACATTGTCATCCTATAAGAAACATGGTATAGAGGAGATGGATCCACTGGTTGCCCTCTAGGTTACAGAGAGCTGGCAGTCCCATCCACCAAACGACCAGGTGTGAAACAGGGAAGGGACTCAGGGGGTATGCTAATTTGGTATAGAGCAGACCTAACTCACTCTATTAAATGAATCAACATAGGAACATTTTACATTTGGCTAGAAATTCAAAAGGAAATGATCTCAACAGAGAAGAATGTCCTCGTGTGTGTGCTACGTATACCCCCCCACTAGAATCCCCATACTTTAATAAAGACAGCTTCTCCATCCTGGAGGGGGAAATCAATCATTTCCAGGCCCAGGGACATGTACTAGTCTGTGGCGACATAAATGCCAGAACTGGACAAGAACCTGACACCCTCAGCACACATGGGGACAAACACCTACCTGAAGGTGACAGCATTCCCTCCCTCATATGCCCCCCTAGGCACAACTAAGACATCATAACCAACAAAAACGGGTCACAACTCACAATGTACATAGTAAATGGATGGCTTCGAGGGGACTCCTATGGTAGGTACACTTAGAGCTCATCTCTTGGCAGTAGTACTGTAGACTACTTTATCACTGACCTCAAACCAGAGTCTCTCAGAGCATTCACAGTCAGCCCACTGACACCCCTATCAGATCACAGCAAAATCACTGTCTACTTGAACAGAGCAATACTCAATCATGAGGCATCAAAGCCAAAGGAACTGAATAATATTAAGAAATGCTATAGATGGAAGGAAAGTAGTGTGGAAACCTACCAAAAAACAATTAGGCACTAACAAATTCAGTCCATTTTAGACAACTTCCTGGACAAAACATTCCACTATAATAGTGAAGTTGTAAACTAGGCAGTAGAAAACCTAAACAGTATATTTGACTTCTCAGCTTCAAATCTAACTTTATCGGTATACCGTATTTTATGATATACCAGTATTGATGCAGGAACTGGTTTGGGTTTTCACTTTACCTTCTATACCGGTATTTGAATGTTTGGTTTGTTAAATGTGATACGCCATGTGTACTGTACATTTTTCTAGTTTACTTCGCTACTTGAGTCATCTCTCTCCTCTCTTTCTCGCCGTGCCACTTTCCACACATACCTAGCCACGCCCCCTGTCACTCAAGGAGCGCATTTGATATTTCCTCAACCACGAGACACTTGCATTCAGTCTGCATGGTCAATGCAGCACATGCAACAATGTTGATGACAACAATGCTGTTAGGGTGAATAGTTATGCACGCTCAAGTTTTCATTTTTTGGGGTCTTTTTTCATGTTTGTTTCACAATAAAAAAACATTTTGCATCTTTAAAGTGGTAGGCATGTTGTGTAAATCAAATGATACAAACCCCTCAAAAATCTATTTTAATTCCAGGTTGTAAGGCAACATAATTGGAAAAATGCCAAGGGGGGGTGAATACTTTCGCAAGCCACTGTACAAACTAACCTGTACCCCCGTATCAAAATGACCTGTATCAAAATCCAGAAAAAAGCTGTTAAATTCTACAACCACCTAAATGTAAGCAAATCCCAAACCTTCCATAACGAAGCCATCACCTGCAGAGAAATTAATCTGGAGAAGAGTCCCCTAAGCAAGCTGGTCCTGGGGCTCTATTCACAAACACAAACAGACCCCACAGAGCCCCAGGACAACAATACAATTAGACCCAACCAAATCATGAGAAACAAAAAGATAATTCCTTGACGCACTGGATAGAATTAACAAAAAAACTGAGTAAACTAGAATGCTATTTGGCCCTGAACAGAGAGTATTGAGTGGCAGAATACCTGACCACTGTGACTGACCCAAACTTAAGGAAATCTTTGACTGTGTACAGACTCAGTGAGCATAGCCTTGCTTTTGAGAAAGGCCGCCGTAGGCAGACCTGGCTCTCAAGAGAAGACAGGCTATGTGCATACTGCCCACAAAATGAGGTGGAAACTGAGCTGCACTTCTTAACCTCCTGCCAAACGTATAACCATATTAGAGACACATATTTCCCTCAGATTACCCAGATCCACAAATAATTTGAAACAAACCCAATTTTGATGAACTCATCAATTGGGTGAAATACCACAGTGTGCAATCACAACAGCAAGATTTGTGACCTGTTGCCACAAGAAAAGGGCAACCATTGAAGAACAAACACCATTGTAAATACAACCCAATATTTATGTTTATTTATTTTCCCTTTTGTACTTGAACTATTTGCACGTAATATGATATTTGTAATGTATTTATTCTTTCTGAACTTTTGTGAGTGTAATGTTTACTGTTAATTGTTATTGTTTATTTCACTTTTGTTTTATCTAGTTCACTTGCTTTAACAATGTTAACATATGTTTCCTATGCCATTTTTGACTCCTTCCAGCGGCATGAGTACATTGATTTCCTTCTGCATCCCCCGGCTGCTTGTGCCACCAGTTGTTTTCATTCACAAAGCTCCCAATTAAGAGTGGAAGTGTGTGGAGGAATAGGGAGAGAAAGGCCTGCAGCGGAGTCAGTCTGTGGCTCCGGCCTCTAGTCTCGTTAGAGCAGACATGGCTTTCTCTCAGGGTTTCATCCATGTCATGAGAAAATATGCCTCTTGTCCCCCTGTGACGGGCCGACTGGCCGGCTGCAATCAGACCCTACCTATCCTGTCTACTCCCCCCAACCCCCTCGGACTCCTCCTGTACCCCCCCTGCCACTGACTCAGACTAAGGCCTTCCCTGGAACCCCCCTGCCTCATTAACTCCCCGTGGAAATTCTCCCTATCTGACAACCCCTCTCTTTGCATCATGAACAGTCCACTCTCAGCGACAGACAGGCGGCGCTCTCCATTGAAGACCCACTGGGGGTCCATTAATATTTTGCTCATGTGTTGCATGCATGCATACAGTATTCTGTCCCCCGCTCTGTTTCCCCGGGACATGGCCATGTTTTGGCCCTGGCTGCTGACCTGCTGTGACCCTTACGGCAGACACAGAATGTCTCCTCTGTGCTCGCAGCATTTCCTTCAGCCCTCTCTCTGCTGTCTACGCCGGGCATCAGAGAGACCAGCACACACACTGGTTCATCAGGCCTAAATGAGGGAGGGGGGATAGAGGAATGGATGAAGGGTTGATTTGGTGGTCTGCTGCTTCAGCTTTAATGTTAAGGCAGGCTGATTGATAGATAGTGTGCTTAAGTGTAATGACAGTGTAGAGAAGAATAGAACAGCTAGCTGATAGAAATGTCATGCAATCTTCTATCTCGCCTCCTGCACGTTGACTACTGTTATGTGTGTGCGTATGTGTGTGTGTGTGTGTTTGTGTGTGGACCTCCTGCTCCAACACAGATGACATGACGCTCAGACACACCCCGGCCTGTAACACAGCAGTACTTTCAGAGCAGCCTTATACAACATTTTAAACCAGTGTAGTCAACCTCACCATCTATTAGCAGGTAGGAATACATTGTGTTACTCTAACTTACTTAAGGCTGCTCAGAATAAAAACAACTTAGAGAGAAAGGATGGATTGTATTTTGTTGTCTCTGGGGGCTGAATGAGATTGAGTTTCCTTTACTCCACAGTGAGTCCACACGTCCTGTATATAGTGATTGTAGGTTGGATATAATTTGATATTTGGTTTGAATTCCTCTGATTTCTTATGCTCTGATCTGATTATTGTAATTGGCTGCTCAGTCTGTGCTACAGATCAAGCTTGTGGACATTTTTCTCTAATGCCCCCATTATATGCAATAACCCAATAGAGGTGTATGTGAGTAAGAGTGTTCTAATGCTTATCTTGTGAATCACTCTCCTATCATTTCAGCAGCAGCGTTTCACAGCGGGTCAGATCACAGGGCAGACTTTGATCTCTAAAAGGACTCTTTTCATCCTCTGTTTTGAGAGGCTCTCTGAAGACCCAGCTGGGACAGACAGAGGATTGTGATGGGTTAGGGACAGACAGACCGACAGAGGCTTGTGATGGGTTAGGGACAGACAGACAGACAGACAGAGGCTTGGGAAGGGTTAGGGACAGACAAACAGACAGAGGCTTGTGATGGGTTAGGGACAGACAGACCGACAGAGGCTTGGGAAGGGTTAGGGACAGACAGACAGCAGCTTGTGATGGGTTAGGGACAGACAGACCGACAGAGGCTTGGGAAGTGTTAGGGACAGACAGACAGCAGCTAGTGATGGGTTAGGGACAGACAGACCGACAGAGGCTTGGGAAGGGTTAGGGACAGACAGACAGCAGCTAGTGATGGGTTAGGGACAGACAGACCGACAGAGGCTTGTGATGGGGACGGGTAACGGACACACAAACAGACAAAGGCTTGTGATGGTGACCAGACAGACAGACCGACAGAGGATTGTTCTGGGGACAGACAGACCAGGGATTGTTCTGGGGACAGACAGACCAGGGATTGTTCTGGGGACAGACAGACCAGGGATTGTTCTGGGGACAGACAGTCCAGGGATTGTTCTGGGGACAGACAGACCAGGGATTGTTCTGGGGACAGACAGACCAGGGATTGTTCTGGGGACAGACAGACCAGGGATTGTTCTGGGGACAGACAGACAGGATTGTGCTGGGGACAGACAGACAGAGGATTGTGCTGGGGACAGACAGACAGAGGATTGTGCTGGGAACAGACAGACCAGGGATTGTTCTGGGGACAGACAGACCAGGGATTGTTCTGGGTACAGACAGACCAGGGATTGTGCTGGGAACAGACAGACCAGGGATTGTTCTGGGGACAGACAGACCAGGGATTGTTCTGGGTACAGACCGACAGAGGATTGTGATGGGTTGGGGACAGACAGACAGACAGAGGCTGGTGTTGGGGACAGACAGACAGAGGCTGGTGCTGGGGACAGACAGACAGACAGAGGCTGGTGCTGGGGACAGACAGACAGAGGATTGTGCTGGGGACAGACAGAGGATTGCGATGGGTTGGGGACAGACAGACAGAGGCTGGTGCTGGGTTGGGGACAGACAGACAGAGGCTGGTGCTGGGTTGGGGACAGACAGACAGAGGCTGGTGCTGGGTTGGGGACAGACAGACAGAGGCTGGTGCTGGGTTGGGGACAGACAGACAGAGGCTGGTGCTGGGTTGGGGACAGACCGACAGTGGATTGTGCTGGGAACAGACAGACAGACAGACCGACCGAGGCTTGGGATGGGAATGGGTTAGGGACAGACAGACCGACAGAGGCTTGTGATGGGTTAGACAGACAGACAGACAGAGGAGATTGTGATGGGTACAGACCGACCGAGGCTTGGGATGAGAATGGGTTAGGGACAGACATTGACAGACCAAGGCTTGGGATGGGTTAGGGACAGACAGCCAGACCGACAGAGGCTTGTGATTGGTTAGGGACAGACAGCCAGACCGACAGAGGCTTGTGATGGGTTGGGGACAGACAGACAGCGGCTAGTGAAGGTTTAGGGACAGACAGACAGAGGCTTGTGTCGGGTTAGGGACAGACAGACCGACAGAGGCTTGTGATGGGTTAGGGACAGACAGACAGCGGCTAGTGATGGGTTAGGGACAGACAGACTGACAGATGCTTGTGATGGGTTAAGGACAGACAGACAGACCGAAAGAGGCTTGTGATGGGTTAGGGACAGACATACAGACTGACAGAGGCTTGTGATGGGTTAATGACAGACAGACAAACAGAGGCTTTTGATGGGTTGGGGACAGACAGACAGCGGCTTGTGATGGGTTACTGACATACAGACCAACAGAGGCTTTTGATGGGTTGGGGACAGACTGACAGAGGCTTGTGATGGGTTAATGACAGACAGACCAACAGAGGCTTGTGATGGGTTAGCGACAGACATACAGACCAACAGAGGCTTTTGATGGGTTGGGGACAGACTGACAGAGGCTTGTGATGGGTTAATGACAGACAGACCAACAGAGGCTTGTGATGGGTTAGCGACAGACATACAGACCAACAGAGGCTTTTGATGGGTTGGGGACAGACAGACAGCGGCTTGTGATGGGTTAATGACATATAGACCAACAGAGGCGAGTGATGGGTTAGGGACAGACAGCCAGACCGACAGAGGCTTGTGATGGGTTAATGACATACAGACCAACAGAGGCGAGTGATGGGTTGGGGACAGACAGCCAGACCGACAGAGGCTTGTGATGGGTTAATGACAGACAGACCAACAGAGGCGAGTGATGGGTTAGGGACAGACACAGACAGACAGAGATTTGCGATGGGTTAGGGACAGACAGACTTAAACCCCACCAACCCTCCTCTCCGTATTAAACCCCACCAACCCCCCTCTCCATATTAAACCCCACCAACCCTCCTCTCCATATTAAACCCCACCAACACTCCTCTCCATAATAAACCCCACCAACCCCCCTCTCCATATTAAACCCCACCAACCCCCCTCTCCATAATAAACCCCACCAACCCCCCTCTCCATAATAAGCCCCACCAACCCCCCTCTCCATAATAAACCCCACCAACCCCCCTCTCCATATTAAACCCCACCAACCCCCCTCTTCATATTAAACCCCACCAACCCCCCTCTCCATATTAAACCCCACCAACCCTCCTCTCCATAATAAACCCCACCAACCCCCTCTCCATATTAACATATTAAACCCCACCAACCCCCTTCTCCATAATAACCCCAACATAACTAACTAATTTAATGGGAGACTAGATGTTCTACTGTCTGCCAGTGAGATGTGCTATGAGATGTCGTGTGTCAGTGAGATGTCGTGTCAGTGAGATGTAGGATGTCGTGTCAGTGAGATGTAGGATGTCGTGTCAGTGAGATGTAGGATGTCGTGTCAGTGAGATGTAGAATGTTGTCAGTGAGATGTAGGATGTTGTGTCAGTGAGATGTAGAATGTCGTGTCAGTGAGATGTCATGTCAGTGAGATGTAGGATGTCATGTCAGTGAGATGTCATGTCAATGAGATGTAGGATGTCATGTCAGTGAGATGTAGAATGTCGTGTCAGTGAGATGTCATGTCAGTGAGATGTAGGATGTCATGTCAGTGAGATGTGAGATGTAGAATGTTGTGTCAGTGAGATGTAGCATGTCGTGTCAGTGAGATGTCGTGTCAGTGAGATGTAGGATGACATGTCAGTGAGATGTAGGATGTTGTGTCAGTGAGATGTCATGTCAGTGAGATGTAGGATGTTGTGTCAGTGAGATGTCATGTCAGTGAGATGTAGGATGTCATGTCAGTGAGATGTAGGATGTTGTGTCAGTGAGATGTCATGTCAGTGAGATGTAGGAGGTTGTGTCAGTGAGATGTCATGTCAGTGAGATGTAGGATGTTGTGTCAGTGAGATGTCATGTCAGTGAGATGTCGTGTCAGTGAGATGTAGGATGTTGTGTCAGTGAGATGTCATGTCAGTGAGATGTAGGATGTTGTGTCAGTGAGATGTCATGTCAGTGAGATGTAGGATGTTGTGTCAGTGAGATGTAGGAGGTTGTGTCAGTGAGATGTAGAATGTCGTGTCAGTGAGATGTCATGTCAGTGAGATGTCATGTCAGTGAGATGTAGGATGTCATGTCAGTGAGATGTAGAATGTTGTGTCAGTGAGATGTAGGATGACATGTCAGTGAGATGTAGGATGTTGTGTCAGTGAGATGTCATGTCAGTGAGATGTAGGATGTTGTGTCAGTGAGATGTCATGTCAGTGAGATGTAGGATGTCATGTCAGTGAGATGTAGGATGTTGTGTCAGTGAGATGTCATGTCAGTGAGATGTAGGAGGTTGTGTCAGTGAGATGTCATGTCAGTGAGATGTAGGATGTCGTGTCAGTGAGATGTAGAATGTTGTGTCAGTGAGATGTAGGATGTTGTGTCAGTGAGATGTCATGTCAGTGAGATGTCATGTCAGTGAGATGTAGGATGTTGTGTCAGTGAGATGTCATGTCAGTGAGATGTAGAATGTTGTGTCAGTGAGATGTAGGATGTTGTGTCAGTGAGATGTAGAATGTCGTGTCAGTGAGATGTCATGTCAGTGAGATGTAGGATGTCATGTCAGTGAGATGTAGAATGTTGTGTCAGTGAGATGTAGGATGTCATGTCAGTGAGATGTAGAATGTTGTGTCAGTGAGATGTCGTATCAGTGAGATGTAGGATGTTGTGTCAGTGAGATGTTGTGTCAGTGAGATGTCGTGTCAGTGAGATGTAGGATGTCGTGTCAGTGAGATGTAGGATGTCGTGTCAGTGAGATGTCGTGTCAGTGAGATGTAGGATGTCGTGTCAGTGAGATGTAGGATGTCGTGTCAGTGAGATGTCGTGTCAGTGAGATGTAGGATGTCGTGTCAGTGAGATGTAGGATGTCGTGTCAGTGAGATGTAGAATGTTGTGTCAGTGAGATGTAGGATGTCGTGTCAGTGAGATGTCGTGTCAGTGAGATGTAGAATGTCGTGTCAGTGAGATGTCGTGCTGTGAGATGTAGAATGTTGTGTCAGTGAGATGTCATGTCAGTGAGATGTAGGATGTTGTGTCAGTGAGATGTAGGATGTCGTGTCAGTGAGATGTCGTGTCAGTGAGATGTAGAATGTCGTGTCAGTGAGATGTCGTGCTGTGAGATGTAGGATGTTGTGTCAGTGAGATGTTGTGTCAGTGAGATGTAGGATGTTGTGTCAGTGAGATGTCATGTCAGTGAGATGTAGGATGTTGTGTCAGTGAGATGTCATGTCAGTGAGATGTAGGATGTTGTGTCAGTGAGATGTAGGATGTCGTGTCAGTGAGATGTCGTGTCAGTGAGATGTAGAATGTCGTGTCAGTGAGATGTCGTGCTGTGAGATGTAGGATGTTGTGTCAGTGAGATGTTGTGTCAGTGAGATGTCGTGTCAGTGAGATGTAGGATGTCGTGTCAGTGAGATGTCGTGTCAGTGAGATGTAGAATGTCGTGTCAGTGAGATGTCGTGCTGTGAGATGTAGGATGTTGTGTCAGTGAGATGTTGTGTCAGTGAGATGTAGGATGTCGTGTCAGTGAGATGTAGGATGTTGTGTCAGTGAGATGTAGGATGTTGTGTCAGTGAGATGTCGTGTCAGTGAGATGTCTTGCTGTGAGATGTCGTGTCAGTGAGATGTCATGTCAGTGAGATGTCATGTCAGTGAGATGTAGGATGTCATGTCAGTGAGATGTAGGATGTCATGTCAGTGAGATGTAGGATGTCATGTCAGTGAGATGTAGAATGTCATGTCAGTGAGATGTAGGATGTCATGTCAGTGAGATGTAGGATGTCATGTCAGTGAGATGTAGAATGTTGTGTCAGTGAGATGTAGAATGTTGTGTCAGTGAGATGTAGAATGTTGTGTCAGTGAGATGTCGTGTCAGTGAGATATAGGATGTTGTCAGTGAGATATAGGATGTTGTCAGTGAGATGTAGGATGTCGTGTCAGTGAGATGTAGGATGTCGTGTCAGTGAGATGTAGGATGTCGTGTCAGTGAGATGTAGTGTCAGTGAGATGTGAGATGTCGTGTCAGTGAGATGCCGTGTCAATGAGATGCCGTGTCAATGAGATGTAGGATGTCGTGTCAGTGAGATGTCTTGCTGTGAGATGTCGTGTCAGTGAGATGTCGTGCTGTAAGAGTTAATCCGGGCTGCTTTTCCACATTGGGGGATTAGACACACCTGGGTCGATAAGAGGGAGGGAGTTAAATGGGTTGCTGGAGATCGGAAGGTTAACAAAGGGTAAAGAGACTGACAACACGTGGTGGGCTACTAGCTAACCACCTCCTCCCAAGTGCCGGGCCTGCTACCTGCTTTCTGGCTGGCTGCCTGCTGGCTGGCTGCCTGCTACCTGGCTGGCTGGCTACCTGCTACCTGCCTGCCTGCCTGCCTGCTGGCTGGTTGGCTACCTGCTACCTGCCTGCCTGCTGGCTGCCTGGCTAGCCTGGCTGGTGCTGCACTATGCAACTAAGTACATAGCCACCACATCATAGGGTGTGGTGTTGAAATGCTGACGACTACATCATATTCAGCTACTTGCTGCGCCTCGTTGTTCTGCAGATGCTCTTATAGAATGACTTATCACTTGTCAAATTTGTGGACTTCTATCCAGTTTTTACCAGGAGGCACAAAGTAACAAGCAAATACATGTGAGGTCATTTTAATGTCATTACACGTCATAACTGTAATCCATAAAACACAAGTCCTGGTGAGTCACCGTTTACAACACATACAGTAGGCCTACTGCACAGGACATCACGTTGAAACATATCAGCACGCTAGCCGGCGTCTAGCACAATAAAAAAATGCTGTTACTGTGCAAGAACGAGCTGCACACCACTATCCTGTCCTGGCTGCCTTTCACAACACCTTGATCACAGGGCTCGTTTTGGGAGAGGTGCAGTGCAGCTGCCTGAGGTGCAGCACAATAGAACACCCTGGATAACTCAGAGCAGAATTCCTCCTCCTCCTTCATGGCCCACATATGACTTGTCTGTCTCTGAGAGAGAGAGAGAGAGAGAGAGAGAGAGAGAGAGAGAGTTCCCCTACCCCTAATAAAAAAGGAATGATGATCAGTATCTTACAGTTAGTGCTGCTGGCACTGATCCAGATCTGTCAGCTGTGCTCATACAAGCAGGGGATTTATCCCCACGGCCTCGTCTGAGTCTGTTCTGGAATCAGTGATAAGGAACATTAATGTCTAACTGCACTTTGGATTTAAACAATGAAATTAGCTGGCAGACCATGCAGAACAGACGTCCTTGCTGTCATTACCACTGCCACTATTACTGTGATTTTGATGTGGTTCACTGTATACACTTTCAACATGCTTTTCCCACCTGAGTATAACATTATTTACCATGTAGCCTACATAGGTTGAGGGCAACTGAAAGCAAAAAGGTGGCAGGTAGCCTAGTCGTTAAAAACATTGGGCCAGTAACCGAAAAGTCGCTGATTCGAATCCCCGAGCCGCCTAGGTGAAACATTTGACTTGCCCTAGAGCAAGGCACTTAGCCCTAAATGCTCCTGTAAATTAATCTGGATAAGAGTGTCTGCTAAATGACAAAAATGTTAAATGTAAATTAAACCAGGCTGACATTATCATTAAGGAGTTATACACTACATGACCAAAACTATGTGGATACTTGCTAATTGAAACATCTCATTCCAAAATCATGGGCATTAATATGGAGTTGGTCCCCCCTTTGCTCCTATGACAGCCTCCACTCTTCTGGGAAGGCTTTACACTAGATGTTGGAACATTGCTGCGGGGATTTGCTTCCTTCAGTCACAAGAGCATTAGTGAGGTCGGGCACTGATGTTGGGCAATTAGGCCTGGCTTGCAGTCGGCGTTCCAATTCATCCCAAAGGTGTACGATGGGGTTGATTTCAGGGCTCTGTGCAGGCCAGTCAAGTTCTTCCATACCGATCTCGACACACCATTTCTGTATGGACCTCGCTTTCTGCACAGGGGCAATGTCATGCTGAAACAGGAAAGGGCCTTCCCTAAACTGTTCCCACAAAGTTGGAAGCACAGAATCGTCTAGAAAAGTGGTTCCCAAACTTTTTATAGTTCCGTACCCCTTCAAACATTCAACCTCCAGCTGCGTACCCACTCCAGCACCAGGGTCAGCGCACTCTCAAATGTTGTTTTTTGGCATCATTGTAAGCCTGCCACACATACTATACGATACATTTATTAAACATAAGAATGAGTGTGAGTTTTTGTAGAAACCCGGATCGTGGGAAGTGACACAGAGCTCTTACAGGACCTGGGTACCAATAATAATATAATAATATTCAATAATTTTGCTCTTTATTTAGACATCTTACATATAAACCCTTATTTGTTCATCAAATAACGTGAATAACTCACCACAGGTTAACGAGAAGAGTGTGCTTGAAAGGATGCACATAATTCTGCAATGTTGGGTTGTATTGGAGAGAATCTGTCTTAAATAATTTCCCACACACAGTCTGTGCCTGTATTTAGTTTTCATGCTAGTGAGGGCTGAGAATCAACTCTCACATAGGTACATGGTTACAAAGGGCATCAGTGTCTTAACAGCGCGATTTGTCAAGGCAAGAAACTCTGAGCGGAGAGTTAAATTCAATTTTCACAGAACCACTTGTTGCAATTTCGATGAGGCTCTCTTGTTCAGATATCGGTAAGTGGACTGGAGGCAGGGCATGAAAGGGATAACGAATCCAGTTGTTTGTGTCGTCCGTTTCGGGAAAGTACCTGCGTAATTGCGCACCCAGCTCACTCAGGTGCTTCGCTATATCACATTTGACATTGTCTGTAAGCTTGAGTTCATTTGCACACAAAAAATCATACAATGATGGAAAGACCTGTGTGTTGTCCTTGTTAATGCAGACAGAAAAGAGCTCCAACTTCTTAATCATAGCCTCAATTTTGTCCCACACATTGAATATAGTTGTGGAGAGTCCCTGTAATCCTAGATTCAGATCATTCAGGCGAGAAAAACATCTCCCAGATAGGCCAGTCGTGTGAGAAACTCGTCATTATGCAAGTGGTCAGACAAGTGAAAATTATCGTCAGTAAAGAAAACTTTAAGCTCGTCTCTCAATTTAAAAAAACGTGTCAATACTTTGCCCCTTGATAAACAGCGCACATATGTATGGTGTAAAAGCGCTACATGGTTGCTGCTCATATCATTGCATAATCAGAAAACACACAATTGTTCAGGGGCCTTGCTTTAATAACAAAGTTAACAATTTTCACTGTAGTGTCCAAAACGTCTTTCAAGCTGTCAGGCATTTCCTTAGCAGCAAGAGCCCCTCGGTGGATGCTGCAGTGTACCCAAGTGGCGTGGGGAGCCACTGCTTGCATGCGCATTACCACTCCACTGTCTCCCTGTCATGACTTTTGTGCCATCAGTACAGATACCAACACATTTTTACCACCAAAAGTCCATTTGACTAAGCTGTCCAGTACTTTAAATATATGCTCTCATGTTGTCCTGGTTTCCAGTGGTTTGCAGAAGAGGATGTCTTCCTTAATTGACCCCCCATAAACATAACAGACATATACCAGGAGCTGTGCCAGGCCAGCCACGTCTGTTGACTCATCCAGCTGTAACGCATATAATTCACTGGCTTGTATGCAAAGCAGTAATTGTTTCAAAATCTCCTGCATGTCACTGATGCATCGTGAAACAGTGTTGTTTGATGGAGTAATTGTCTGTATAGTTTTTTGGCCTTTTCCCCCAGCATTGTCCCAGCCATAAATTCACGGCAGCAGGAAGAATTAAGTCCTCCACAATAGTATGGGGCTTGCCTGTCCTAGCCCATCGGTGGCTCACCATATAAGATGCTTCTCGCCCCTTCTTATTAATGGTATCTGTTGCTTTTATACATGTCTTACTACTCGAAAGTCGTCTTTATTCTTGCTCCAAAAACTCCCTTGGCTTATTTTTCAAAATGTCATGTTTCACTGTATGTACTGTTTTTAAATGTGAATGACATATATCACTCTCTCTGCCCTTCCTTCTCCACCGGCGTTCAGTGTTTACCCACCCTTTTTCCACTTGCTTCTGAGGATAAAGTGACTTCTAGTGACGTGCACAGCCTCACAGGCAGCAGGCAGCTGAGGCTCCCCTCCCTCTGCAGAAACAGAATGACACAGCAGAACGCTCCGTTAGCAAAAGCCCATCGTCACTGCTGAGACTGCACGGCACGGCAGTTAGTTTCCATGGTAACGGGCCTCTTCACGTCTCCTCCCCCTGCGTTTCTGAGATGTTATTAGTTGAAGATGACTCTCAGACAGATGGACGGACTGTCACTCAAACAGATTGGCTGTATGACATTTCAATCAGATCACAGACTCACTCAGGGGAGGTTTGTGCATTAGTTAATAAACAGCCACTAATCTCCATCTTCTGCACAGATTGTCACAGCTTGACGTGAGCTCTTGAGTTCTGTACCAATATCCATACTGTACTTTGCAGTTCCCGCCCTCTTTCCATGAAGCAGGCAGCCTTTCAGACTGTCAGACCTCTGAAGCAGTTTAAGGTCATCCAGGGGTTACAGGCCACAGTCAGGGCTTCAAACCTCAGTCACGTTTCACCAGTTTATGTCACTTAGGATAGGAAGTGTCTCCATTCCACACACAGGGTCAGGAGAACCCTGGGCTGGCGTGTCTCCTTGTTTTCACACACAGGGTCAGGAGAACCCTGGGCTGGCGTGTCTCCTTGTTTCCACACACAGGGTCAGGAGAACCCACAGACACACACACCCTTGCTGTTCCCCTTGAAAGATAAACCATAGGTAGCCAGCCCCTCTGGGCAGCTTGGCTTCAGAGTTCAAATAGATATTAGACCCCTGTACAGGCAATAAGGTGTCCTACCAGTGTGTTTGTTTGGTAACAGACACTCTGACTGAGGATGACTCTACAGCAGGGGTCTACAATTACATTCAGCCATGGGCCGATTTTTCTTTGAGCGGAGGGCCGGAACATAGTTCTAAATCATTTGTATGCTGCAAATTGACTGCAAGAATCCCAAACAGATATAGTATTTGAGAAAAACAGAATCATTTCAAACCTTGATTACATTGGGATACGATCACATATGCCTCTCTATTTATGGATGGGAATACTTGCTAGACTACAGGAGCTGATTTCCTGGTGATTTAACAGTCTTATGTCCAACAACGAAAATTATTATTATACTATAACCAAATAAAATCACCCGCGTGCCGAATTTGTCCTTCGGGCCGCCTATTGGGGAAACCTGCTCTACAGTATCAGCAGCCCTGGTTGGGACCAGGCCACTGTTTACAATCTGAGCAGATATTACAGTGGCTGGAGGCGACTGAGGTTGTGTGTTTGTGAGTAGCGCAGTCCTGTTAGACACTGTGATGTAATGTCAGGCTAACATCCCTGAGTGACATCCTGTTAGACACTGTGATGTAATGTCAGGCTAACATCCCTGAGTGACATCCTGTTAGACACTGTAATGTAATGTCAGGCTAACATCCCTGAGTGACATCCTGTTAGACACTGTAATGTAATATCAGGCTAACATCCCTGAGTGACATCCTGTTAGACACTGTGATGTAATATCAGGCTAACATCCCTGAGTGACATGCTGTTAGACACTGTAATGTAATGTCAGGCTAACATCCCTGAGTGACATGCTGTTAGACACTGTAATGTAATGTCAGGCTAACATCCCTGAGTGACATCCTGTTAGACACTGTAATGTAATATCAGGCTAACATCCCTGAGTGACATCCTGTTAGACACTGTAATGTAATATCAGGCTAACATCCCTGAGTGACATGCTGTTAGACACTGTAATGTAATGTCAGGCTAACATCCCTGAGTGACATCCTGTTAGACACTGTAATGTAATATCAGGCTAACATCCCTGAGTGACATGCTGTTAGACACTGTAATGTAATGTCAGGCTAACATCCCTGAGTGACATCCTGTTAGACACTGTAATGCTTGATCACACACTCTAATGTTAGTCTGCTACAGTCACATGGTTCTAACCAAAATGTACGCCCATTATTTCATCCTTCATTCAATTCTGTCATTAAAAAGACTGGTGACCAATGATCATTATACACACATTAGATTGTTATGATGACACATTGTTAATATTGACAGTGATTATTGCCTGTGTTATTACACATTGTTAAACAGTCTGCCTAAACTGTACTGTGCCTATACATTTTGTGCATTCAGGCAGAAGCTGGAATTTAAATTTACAAGTGCATAATTGGCCTGAAGGCTTGGCCGTGTTAAAAGATATTGATGTTGTGCCCTCTCTCTCCCCTCCCACCCCCAAGCCCTGATTTATGTTGCTCACTAGTCTAGTTATTGTGCGGCCACCCCACCCCAGCACAACCCAACCCAGCTGACAGAGCATAATATGGTTGGCTTTTGATGTGGTCACGGCCCTGTAGAACCTCCCCCGTGACCATTGACCCTGCACACGGGGTCAGAGGCCAGCTCAAATCCCCAGCAGCCATATTCCCCACGCATTCCACAGAGATTACAGCAGCAGCCACATAGAATTAGCCTGCCTGTCCTGGCTGCCATGAAAACAAGCAGTGTTTGTGGCGTTGCAGTGCCTGTACCCAGAAGGGAGGGCTAGAGGGGAGGGGGAGGAGGAGAGGAGGAGAGGGGGTAGGAAGAGTGGAGTGGAGGGTTCCTGCGTGTGTGTGTGTCTGTTTGTTTTTGCGCGCACATGCATTTGTGCGTGTGACCCTTCTGTTAGCAGTTGAACACAGCTGTGTCTGCTGATGTCAGCCCTGACCTATAGCCTATCTGTAACTGACCTATAGTCTATCTGTAACTGACCTGACCTATAGCCTATCTGTAACTGACCTGACCTATAGTCTAGCTGTAACTGACCTGGCCTACAGTCTAGCAGCTAGACTCTAGCTGTAACTGACCTGACCTATAGTCTAGCTGTAACTGACCTGTCCTATAGTCTAGCTGTAACTGACCTGACCTATAGCCTAGCTGTAACTGACCTGACCTATAGCCTAGCTGTAACTGACCTGGCCTATAGTCTAGCTGTAACTGACCTGACCTATAGTCTAGCTGTAACTGACCTGACCTATAGCCTATCTGTAACTGACCTGGCCTATAGCCTAGCTTTAACTGATCTGACCTATAGTCTAACTGTAACTGACCTGACCTATAGCCTATCTGTAACTGACCTGACCTATATCCTAGCTGTAACTGGCCTGACCTATAGTCTAGCTGTAACTGACCTGACCTATAGCCTATCTGTAACTGACCTATAGCCTATCTGTAACTGACCTGACCTATAGCCTATCTGTAACTGACCTGACCTATAGCCTATCTGTAACTGACCTGACCTATAGCCTATCTGTAACTGACCTGACCTATAGCCTATCTGTAACTGACCTGACCTATAGCCTATCTGTAACTGACCTGACCTATAGCCTATCTGTAACTGACCTATAGCCTATCTGTAACTGACCTGACCTATAACCTATCTGTAACTGACCTGACCTATAACCTATCTGTAACTGACCTGACCTATAACCTGTCTGTAACTGACCTGACCTATAACCTGTCTGTAACTGACCTGACCTATAGCCTATCTGTACCTGACCTGACCTATAGCCTATCTGTAACTGACCTGACCTATAACCTATCTGTAACTGACCTGACCAAAAGTCTAGCGTTAACTGACCTGACCAATATCCTAGCTGTAACTGACCTGACCTATAGTCTAGCTGTAACTGACCTGGCCTATATCCTAGCTGTAACTGGCCGGACCTATAGTCTAGCTGTAACTGGCCTGACATATAGCCTATCTGTAACTGATCTGACCTATAGCCTAGCTGTAACTGACCTGGCCTATAGTCTAGCTGTAACTGACCTGACCTATAGTCTAGCTGTAACTGACCTGGCCTATAGTCTAGCTGTAACTGACCTGGCCTATAGTCTAGCGTTAACTGACCTGACCTATAGTCTAGCTGTAACTGGCCTGACATATAGCCTATCTGTAACTGACCTGACCTATAGCCTAGCTGTAACTGACCTGGCCTATAGTCTAGCTGTAACTGACCTGACCTATAGTCTAGCTGTAACTGACCTGACCTATAGTCTAGCTGTAACTGACCTGGCCTATAGTCTAGCTGTAACTGACCTGGCCTATAGTCTAGCGTTAACTGACCTGACCTATAGTCTAGCTGTAACTGACCTATATCCTAGCTGTAACTGACCTGACCTATAGCCTTGCTGTAACTGTCCTGACCTATATCCTAGCTGTAACTGACCTGACCTATAGTCTAGCGTTAACTGACCTGACCTATAGTCTAGCGTTAACTGACCTGACCTATAGTCTAGCTGTAACTGACCTGACCTATAGTCTAGCTGTAACTGACCTGACCTATAGTCTAGCTGTAACTGACCTGACCTATAGTCTAGCTGTAACTGACCTGACCTATAGCCTAGCTGTAACTGACCTGACCTATAGTCTAGCTGTAACTGACATGACCTATAGCCTATCTGTAACTGACCTGACCTATAGCCTATCTGTAACTGATCTGACCTAGAGCCTAGCTGTAACTGACCTGACCTATAGTCTAGCTGTAACTGACCTGACCTATAGCCTATCTGTAACTGACCTGACCTATAGCCTATCTGTAACTGACCTGGCCTATAGCCTAGCTGTAACTGACCTATATCCTAGCTGTAACTGACCTGGCCTATAGCCTAGCTGTAACTGACCTGACCTATAGCCTATCTGTAACTGACCTGACCTATATCCTAGCTGTAACTGGCCTGACCTATAGTCTAGCTGTAACTGACCTGACCTATAGCCTATCTGTAACTGACCTGACCTATAGTCTAGCTGTAATTGACCTGACCTATAGTCTAGCTGTAACTGACCTGACCTATAGTCTAGCTGTAACTGACCTGACCTATAGCCTAGCTGTAACTGACCTGACATATAGTCTAGCTTTAACTGACCTGACATATAGTCTAGCTGTAACTGACCTGACCTATAGCCTATCTGTAACTGGCCTGACCTATAGTCTAGCTGTAACTGACCTGACCTACAGCCTATATGTAACTGACCTGACCTATAGCCTAGCTGTAACTGACCTGGCCTATAGTCTAGCTGTAACTGACCTGGCCTATAGTCTAGCTGTAACTGACCTGAGCTATATCCTAGCTGTAACTGACCTGACCTATATCCTAGCTGTAACTGGCCTGACCTATAGCCTATCTGTAACTGACCTGACCTATAGCCTATCTGTAACTGACCTGACCTATAGCCTATCTGTAACTGACCTGGCCTATAGTCTAGCTGTAACTGACCTGACCTATAGTCTAGCTGTAACTGACCTGGCCTATAGTCTAGCTGTAACTGACCTGACCTATAGCCTAGCTGTAACTGACCTGACCTATAGTCTAGCTGTAACTGACCTGACCTATAGTCTAGCTGTAACTGACCTGGCCTATAGTCTAGCTGTAACTGACCTGGCCTATAGTCTAGCGTTAACTGACCTGACCTATAGTCTAGCTGTAACTGACCTATATCCTAGCTGTAACTGACCTGACCTATAGCCTTGCTGTAACTGTCCTGACCTATATCCTAGCTGTAACTGACCTGACCTATAGTCTAACGTTAACTGACCTGACCTATAGTCTAGCGTTAACTGACCTGACCTATAGTCTAGCTGTAACTGACCTGACCTATAGTCTAGCTGTAACTGACCTGACCTATAGTCTAGCTGTAACTGACCTGACCTATAGTCTAGCTGTAACTGACCTGACCTATAGCCTAGCTGTAACTGACCTGACCTATAGTCTAGCTGTAACTGACCTGACCTATAGCCTATCTGTAACTGACCTGACCTATAGCCTATCTGTAACTGATCTGACCTAGAGCCTAGCTGTAACTGACCTGACCTATAGTCTAGCTGTAACTGACCTGACCTATAGCCTATCTGTAACTGACCTGACCTATAGCCTATCTGTAACTGACCTGGCCTATAGCCTAGCTGTAACTGACCTATATCCTAGCTGTAACTGACCTGGCCTATAGCCTAGCTGTAACTGACCTGACCTATAGCCTATCTGTAACTGACCTGACCTATATCCTAGCTGTAACTGGCCTGACCTATAGTCTAGCTGTAACTGACCTGACCTATAGCCTATCTGTAACTGACCTGACCTATAGTCTAGCTGTAATTGACCTGACCTATAGTCTAGCTGTAACTGACCTGACCTATAGTCTAGCTGTAACTGACCTGACCTATAGCCTAGCTGTAACTGACCTGACATATAGTCTAGCTTTAACTGACCTGACATATAGTCTAGCTGTAACTGACCTGACCTATAGCCTATCTGTAACTGGCCTGACCTATAGTCTAGCTGTAACTGACCTGACCTACAGCCTATATGTAACTGACCTGACCTATAGCCTAGCTGTAACTGACCTGGCCTATAGTCTAGCTGTAACTGACCTGGCCTATAGTCTAGCTGTAACTGACCTGAGCTATATCCTAGCTGTAACTGACCTGACCTATATCCTAGCTGTAACTGGCCTGACCTATAGCCTATCTGTAACTGACCTGACCTATAGCCTATCTGTAACTGACCTGACCTATAGCCTATCTGTAACTGACCTGGCCTATAGTCTAGCTGTAACTGACCTGACCTATAGTCTAGCTGTAACTGACCTGGCCTATAGTCTAGCTGTAACTGACCTGACCTATAGCCTAGCTGTAACTGACCTATATCCTAGCTGTAACTGACCTATAGTCTAGCTGTAACTGACCTGACCTATAGCCTAGCTGTAACTGACCTGACCTATAGCCGAGCTGTAACTGGCCTGGCCTATAGCCTAGCTGTAACTGACCTGACCTATAGTCTAGCTGTAACTGACCTGACCTATAACCTAGCTGTAACTGACCTGGCCAATAGTCTAGCGTTAACTGACCTGGCCTATAGTCTAGCATTAACTGACCTGGCCTATAGTCTAGCTGTAACTGACCTGGCCTATAGCCTAGCTGTAACTGACCTGACCTGTAGTCTAGCTGTAACTGACCTGACCTATAGTCTAGCTGTAACTGACCTGGCCTATAGTCTAGCTGTAACTGACCTGGCCTATAGCCTATCTGTAACTGACCTGACCTATAGCCTAGCTGTAACTGACCTATAGCCTAGCTGTAACTGACCTGACCTATAGCCTAGCTGTAACTTACCTGACCTATAGCCTAGCTGTAACTGACCTGGCCAATAGTCTAGCTGTAACTGACCTGACCTTTAGCCTAGCTGTAACTGACCTGACCTATAGTCTAGCTGTAACTGACCTGACCTATAGCCTAGCTGTAACTGACCTGACCTATAGCCTAGCTGTAACTGACCTGACCTATATCCTAGCTGTAACTGACCTATAGCCTAGCTGTAACTGACCTGACCTATAGCCTAGCTGTAACTGTCCTGACTAATAGCCTAGCTGTAACTGACCTGACCTATAGCCTAGCTGTAACTGTCCTGACCTATAGTCTAGCTGTAACTGACCTATAGCCTAGCTGTAACTGACCTGACCTATAGCCTAGCTGTAACTGACCTGACCTATAGTCTAGCTGTAACTGACCTGACCTATAGCCTATCTGTAACTGACCTGACCTATAGCCTATCTGTAACTGACCTGACCTATAGTCTAGCTGTAACTGACCTGGCCTACAGTCTAGCAGCTAGACTCTAGCTGTAACTGACCTGACCTATAGTCTAGCTGTAACTGACCTGTCCTATAGTCTAGCTGTAACTGACCTGACCTATAGCCTAGCTGTAACTGACCTGACCTATAGCCTAGCTGTAACTGACCTGGCCTATAGTCTAGCTGTAACTGACCTGACCTATAGTCTAGCTGTAACTGACCTGACCTATAGCCTATCTGTAACTGACCTGGCCTATAGCCTAGCTTTAACTGATCTGACCTATAGTCTAACTGTAACTGACCTGACCTATAGCCTATCTGTAACTGACCTGAGCTATAGCCTATCTGTAACTGACCTGACCTATAGTCTAGCTGTAACTGACCTGGCCTACAGTCTAGCAGCTAGACTCTAGCTGTAACTGACCTCCTGCCTATAGCCTAGCTGTAACTGACCTGACCTTAGGAGCTGTAACTGGCCTGGCTATAGCCTAGCTGTAACTGACCTGACCTATAGTCTAGCTGTAACTGACCTACCTTAACCTAGCTGTAACTGCCTGCAATAGTCCAGCGTACTGACCTGGCCTATAGTCTAGCGTACTGACCTGGCTATAGTCTAGCTGTAACTGACCGGCCTATAGCCTAGCTGTAACTGACCTGGCCCTGGTCTAGCTGTAACTGACCTGACCTTAGTCTAGCTGTAACTCTGACCTGACCTATAGTCTAGCTGTAATGACCTGGCCTATAGCCTATCTGTAACTGACCTGACCTATAGCCTAGCTGTAACTGACCTATAGCCTACTGTAACTGACCTGACCTATAGCCTAGCTGTAACTGACCTGACCTATAGCCTGTAACTGACCTGCCATAGTCTAGCTGTAACTGACCTGACCTATGTATAGCTGTAACATTACCTGACCTATAGCCTACTGTAACTGACCTGACTATAGTCCTAGCTGTAACTGAACCTATAGCCTAGCTGTAACTGACCTGACCTATAGCCTAGCTGTAACTGTCCTGACTAATAGCCTAGCTGTAACTGACCTGACCTATAGCCTAGCTGTACTGTCCTCCTTAGTCTGCTGTAACTGACCTATAGCCTAGCTGTAACTGACCTGACCTATGCCTAGCTGTAACTGACGCTGACCTATAGTCTAGCTGTAACGACCTGACCTATAGCCTATCTGTAACTGACCTGACCTATAGCCTTCTGTAACTGATCTGACCTAAGCCTAGCTGTAACTGACCTGACCTATAGTCTAGTGCTGTAACTGACCTGACCTATAGCCTATCTGTAACTGCTCGCTGCTATACCTATCTGTAACTGGACCTGGCCTATAAGCCTAGCTGTAACTGACCTATATCCTAGCTGTAACTGACCTGGCCTATAGCCTAGCTGTAACTGCCTGACCTTAGCCTATCTGTAACTGACCTTGACCTATATCCTAGCTGTAACTACTGGCCTACTTAGTCTAGCTGTAACTGCCTGACCTATAGCCTATCTGTAACTGACCTGACCTATAGTCTAGCTGTAATGACCTGCCTATGTCTAGCTGTAACTGTGCTGACTATAGTCTAGCTGTACTGACCTGACCTATAGCCTAGCGGTAACTGACCTGACATATAGTCTAGCTTAACTGACCTGACATAGTCTACTGTAACTGACCTGCCCTAGGCCTATCTTGTAACTGCCTGACCTATAGTCTGCTGTAACTGACCTCAGCCTTACAGCCTCTATGTAACTGACCTGACCTATATCCTAGCTGTAACAGACCTGGCCTATAGTATAGCTGTAACTGACCTGCCTATAGTCTAGCTGTACTGACTGAGCTATTCCTAGCTGTAACTGACTGACCTATACCTAGCTGTAACTGACCTGACCTATAGCCTATCTGTTAACTGACCTGACCTATAGCCTATCTGTACCTGACCTGAGCCTATGTCAATCTGTAACTGACCTGACCTATGTCTAGCTGTAACTGACCTGGCCTATAGTCTAGCTGTAACTGACCTGACCTATAGCCTAGCTGTAACTGACCTATATCCTGCTGTAACTGACCTAAGTCAGCTGTAACTGACCTGACCTATAGCCTAGCTGTACTGACCTGACCTATAGCCAGCTGTAACTGCCTGGCCTATACCTACTGTAACTGACTGACCTATAGTCTAGCTGTAACTGACCTGACCTATAACCTACTGTAACTGACCTGGCCATAGTCTAGCGTTAACTGACCTGCCCTATGTCTAGCGTTAACTGCCTGGCCTATAGTCCTAGCTGTAACTGACCTGGCCTATAGCCCTGCTGTAACTGACCTGACCTGTAGTCTAGCTGTAACTGACCTGACCTATAGTCCTAGCTGTAACTGACCTGGCCTATAGCCTATCTGTAACTGACCTGCCTATAGCCTATCTGTACCTGCCTGACTATAGCCTAGCTGTAACTGACCTATAGCCTAGCTGTAACTGACCTGACCTATAGCCTACTTGTAACTGACCTGACCTATAGCCTACTTAACTTTACTTGACGCTATAGCTAGCGTAACTGACCTGCCATAGTCTAGCTGTAACTGACCTGACCTATTAGCCTAGCTGTAACTGACCTGACCTATAGTCTAGCTGTAACTGACCTGACCTATAGCCTAGCTGTAACTGACGCTGACCTATAGCCTAGCTGTAACTGACCTGACTATATCCTAGCTGTAACTGACCTACTATAGCTGCTGTAACTGACCTGACCTATAGCTAGCTGTAACTGTCCTGGCTATAGCCTAGCTGTAACTGACTGACCTATAGCCTAGCTGTAACTGCCTGACCTATAGTCTAGCTGTAACTGACCTATAGCCTAGCTGTAACTGACTGACCTATAGCTACTGTAACTGACCTGACCTATAGCACTAGCTGATAACTGACTGACCTGACTATAGCCTACTGTAACTGACCTGACCTAGATAGCCTAGCTGTAACTGACCTGACCTATAGTCTACGCTGTAACTGACCTGACATATAGCCTATCTGTAACTGACCTGACCTATAGGCCCCTATCTGTAACTGACCTGGCCTATAGCCTAGCTGTAACTGACCTAGTATCCTAGCTGTCAACTGACCTGGCCTTAGCCTAGCTGTAACTGACCTGACCTATAGCCTACTCTGTAACTGACCTGACCTATATTCTAGCTGTAACTGGCCTGACCTATAGTCTAGCTGTAACTGACCTGACTATAGCCTATCTGTAACTGACCTGACCTATAGTCTAGCTGTAATTGACCTGACCTATAGTCTAGCTGTAACTGACCTGACCTATAGTCTAGCTGTAACTGACCTGACCTATAGCCTAGCTGTAACTGACCTGACATATAGTTCTAGCTTTAACTGACCTGACATATAGTCTAGCTGTAACTGACCTGACCTATAGCCTATCTGTAACTGGCCTGACCTATAGTCTAGCTGTAACTGACCTGACCTACAGCCTATATGTAACTGACCTGACCTATAGCCTAGCTGTAACTGACCTGGCCTATAGTCTAGCTGTAACTGATCTGAGCTATATCCTAGCTGTAACTGACCTGACCTATATCCTAGCTGTAACTGGCCTGACCTATAGCCTATCTGTAACTGACCTGACCTATAGCCTATCTGTAACTGACCTGACCTATGCCTATCTGTAACTGACCTGGCCTATAGTCTAGCTGTAACTGACCTGACCTATAGTCTAGCTGTAACTGACCTGGCCTATAGTCTAGCTGTAACTGACCTGACCTATAGCCTAGCTGTAACTGACCTATATCCTAGCTGTAACTGACCTATAGTCTAGCTGTAACTGACCTGACCTATAGCCTAGCTGTAACTGACCTGACCTATGCCGAGCTGTAACTGGCCTGGCCTATAGCCTAGCTGTAACTGACCCTGACCTCACCTATAGTCAGCTGTAACTGACCTGACCTATAACCTAGCTGTAACTGACCTGCCAATAGTCTAGCGTTAACTGACCTGGCCTATAGTCTAGCGTTAACTGACTGGCCTATAGTCTAGCTGTAACTGACCTGGCCTATAGCCTAGCTGTAACTGACCTGACCTGTAGTCTAGCTGTAACGGACCTGACCTATAGTCTAGCTGTAACTGACCTGGCCTATCTAGCTGTACTGACCTGGCCTATAGCTATCTGTAACTGACCTGACCTATAGCCTAGCTGTAACTGACCTATAGCCTAGCTGTAACTGGCCTGACCTATAGCCTATCTGTAACTGACCTGACCATAGCCTATCTGTAACTGACCTGGCCTATAGTCCTGCTGTAACTGACCTGACCTATAGTCTAGCTGTAACTGACCTGGCCTATGTCTAGCTGTAACTGACCTGACCTATAGCCTAGCTGTAAACTGACCTATATCCTAGCTGTAACTGCCCTATGTCTAGCTGTAACTGACCTGACCTATAGCCTAGCTGTAACTGACCTGACCTATAGCCGAGCTGTAACTGCCTGGCCTATAGCCTAGCTGTAACTGACCTGACCTATAGTCTAGCTGTAACTGACCTGACCTATAACCTAGCTGTAACTGACCTGGCCAATAGTCTAGCGTAACTGACCTGACTATAGTCTAGCGTTAACTGACCTGGCCTATAGTCTAGCTGTAACTGACCTGGCCTAATAACTAGCTGTAACTGACCTGACCTTATATCTAGCTGTAACTGACCTGACCTATAGTCTAGCTGTAAACTGACCTGGCCTATAGTCTAGCTGTAACTGACCTGGCCTATAGCCTATACTGTAACTGACCTGAGCTCTATAGCCTAGCTGTAACTGACCTATAGCCTATCTGTAACTGACCTGACCTATAGCCTAGCTGTCTTACCTGACCTATAGCCTAGCTGTAACTGACCTGGCCAATAGTCTAGCTGTAACTGACCTGAACCTTTAGCCTAGCTGTAACTGACCTGACCTATAGTCTAGCTGTAACTGACTGACCTAAAGCCTCTAGCTGTAACTGACCTGACCCTATAGCCTAGCTGTAACTGACCTGACCTATACCTAGCTGTAACTGACCTATAGCCTAGCTGTAACTGACCTGACCTATATCCTAGCTGTAACTGTCCTGACCTAATAGCCTAGCTGTAACTGACCTGACCTATAGCCTGCTGTAACTGCCTGACCTATAGTCTAGCTGTAACTGACCTATAGCACTAGCTGTAACTGACCTGACTATAGCCTAGCTGTAACTGACCTGCACTATAGTCTAGCTGTAATTGACCTGACTAAGCCTATCTGTAACTGACCTGACCTATAGCCTATCTGTAACTGACTGACCTAGAGCCTAAGCTGTAACTGACCTACCTATAGTCTAGCTGTAACTGACCTGACCTATAGCCTATCTGTAACTGACCTGACCTATAGCCTACTGTAACTGACCTGGCCTATAGCCTAGCTGTACACTGACTCTATATCCTAGCTGTAACTGACCTGGCCTATAGCCTAGCTGTAACTGACCTGACCTATAGCCTATCTGTAACTGACTGACCTATATCCTAGCTGTAACGGGCCTTACCTATAGTCTAGCTGAACTGACCTGACCTATAGCCTATCTGTAACTGACCGGCCTATAGTCTAGCTGTAATTGACCTGACCTATAGTCACTAGCTGTAACTGACCTGACCTATAGTCTAGCTGTAACTGACCTGACCTATAGCCTAGCTGTAACTGACCTGACATATAGTCTAGCTTAACTGACCTGACTATAGTCTACTAGCTGTAACTGACGCTGACCTATAGCCTATCGGTGGCCTGACCTATAGTCCTAGCTGTAACTGACCTACCTACAGCTTAGTTAACTGACCTGACCTATAGTCCTAGCTGTAACTGACCTGCCTATAGTCTAGCTGTAACTGACCTGGCCTATGATCTAGCTGTAACTGACCTGATGCTATAGTCCTAGCTGTAACTGACCTGACCTATATCCAGCTGTAACTGCCTGACCTATAGCCTATCTGTAACTGACCTGACCTATAGCCTATCTGTAACTGACCTGACCTATAGCCTATCTGTAACTGACCTGGCCTATAGTCTAGCTTAACTGACCTGACCTATAGTCCTAGCTGTACTGACCTGGCCTATAGTCTGCTGTAACTGACCTGAACATATAGCTAGCGTAACTGACCTATTCCTAGCTGTAACTGACCTATAGTCAGCTGTAACTGACCTGACCTATAGCCTAGCTGTAACTGACCTGACCTATAGCCGAGCTGTAACTGGCCTGGCCTATAGCCTAGCTGTAACTGACCTACCTATAGTCTAGCTGTACATGACCTGACCTATAACCTAGCTGTAACTGACCTGGCCAATAGTCTAGCGTTACTGACCTGGCCTATAGTCTAGCGTTAACTGACCTGGCCTATAGTCTAGCTGTAACTGACCTGGCCCTATAGCCTAGCTGTAACCTGACCTGACCTGTCTGATCCTAGCTGTAACTGACCTGACCTATAGTCGTAGCTGTAATCCTGACCGGGCCTATAGTCTAGCTGTAACTGACCTGGCCTATAGCCTATCTGTAACTGACCTGCCTATATCCTAGCTTGAACTGACGCTATAGCCTAGCTGTAACTGGCCTGACCTATAGCCTATCTGTAACTGACCTGACCTATAGCCTATCTGTAACTGACCTGCCTATAGTCGCTGTAACTGACCTGACCTATTTCTAGCTGTAACTGACCTGCCTATAGTCTAGCTGTAACTGACCTCCTATGCCTAGTCCTGGATACTGACCTATATCCTACTGTAACTGACGCTATAGTCTAGCTGTAACTGACCTGACCTATAGCCTAGCTGTCCTGACTCTGACCTATAGCCAGCTGTAACTGGCCTGAGCCTATAGCCTAGCTGTAACTGACCTGACCTATAGTCTAGCTGTAACTGACCTGACCTATACCTAGCTGTAACTGACCTGGCCATAGTCTAGCACCGATGACCTGACCTAGTACGCCTAGTCGTAACTATCTGACCTGTTTGCCTATGTGTATACTTAAGTTTTAGCTGTAATTGACCTGACCTATAGTCTAGCTGTAACCTGACCCAGCATTACTTTGCTATAGTCTAGCTGTAACTGACCTGACCTATAGCCCTATCATTTGTAACTGACCTGATAGTATCTAGCTTTAACTGACCTGACATATACATAGTTCTAGCTGTAACTGACCTGACCTAATAGCCTATCTGTAACTGGCCTTGACCTATAGTCTAGCTGTAACTGACCTGACCTACAGCCTATTACTGACCTGACCTATAGTTTGTAGCCTGACGCTGTAACTGACCTGGCCTATAGTCTAGCTGTAACTGACCTGGCCTATACTACTGTAACTGCTCTGACTAACTACTGTAACTGACCTGACCTATAGCCTAGCTGTAACTGCTCTACCTATAGCCTATCTGTAACTGACCTGACCTATAGCCTATCTGTACTGACCTGACCTATAGCCTATTGTAACTGACCTGCTTATTCTAGCTGTAACTGACCTGACCTATAGTCTAGCTACTGAAACTGACCTGGCCTATAGTTAGCTGTAACTGACCTGACCTATAGCTGCTGTACCTGACCTATATCCTAGCTGTAACTGACCCTATAGTCTAGCTGTAACTGACCTGACCTATAGCCTAGCTGTAACTGACCTGACCTATAGCCGCAGCTGTAACTGGCCTGGCCTATAGCCTAGCTGTAACTGACCTCAACCTATAGTCTAGCTGTAACTGACCTGACTATAACCTATCTGTAACTGACCTGGCCAATAGTCTAGCGTTAACTGACCTGGCCTATAGTCTAGCGTTAACTGACCTGCCTAATAGTCTAGCTGTAACTGACCTGCCTATGCCTAGCTGTAACTGACCTGACCTGTAGACTATCTGTAACTGACCTGACCTATAGTCTAGCTGTAACTGACCTGGCCTATAGTCTAGCTGTTAACTGACTCTGCCTATAGCCTACTGTAACTGACCTGACCTATACCTTAGCTGTAACCGTGACCTATAGCCTAGCTTGTAACGTCCTGACCTATAGCCTTCTGGTAACTGACCTGACCTATAGCCTATCTGTAACTGACCTGGCCTATAGTCTACCTGTAACTGACCTGACCTATAGTCTAGCTGTAAACTGACCTGGCCTATAGTCTAGCTGTAACTGACCTGACCTATAGCCTAGCTGTAACTGACGCTATATCCTACTGTACCCTGACCTATATCCTGCTGTAACTGACCTGACCTATAGCCTAGCTGTAACTGACCTGACCTATATCCAGCTGTAACTGGCCTGGCCTATAGCCTAGCTGTAACTGACCTGACCTATAGTCTAGCTGTAACTGACCTGACCTATAACCTAGCTGTAACGGCCTGCCTAAGTCTAGCTTAACTGACCTGCCTAAGTCTAGCGTGACTGACCTGCCTATAGTCTAGCTGTAACTGACCTGGCCTATAGCTAGCTGTAACTGACCTGACCTAGTAGTCTAGCTGTAACTGACCTGACCTATAGTACCTATGCTGTAACTGACCTGGCCTATTAGCCTAGCTGTAACTGACCTGACCTTAGTCCTAGCTGTAACTGACCTGGCCTATAGCCTAGCTGTAACTGACCTCACCTATAGCCTATCTGTAACTGACCTGACCTATATCCTAGCTAGCTTAACTGGCCTGACCTATAGTCTAGCTGTAACTGACCTGACCTATAGCCTATCTGTAACTGACCTGACCTATAGTCTAGCTGTAATGACCTGACCTATAGTCTAAGCTGTAACTGACCTACACCTATAGTCCTACTGTAACTGACCTGACCTATAGCCTAGCTGTAACTGACCTGGACATATAGTCTAGCTTATAACTGACCTTACTAATAGTCTAGCTGTAACTGACCTGACCTATAGCCTATCTGTAACATGGACCTGACTATATTCCTAGCTGTAACTGCC